>NC_139516.1:114331414-114383914 GCF_947247035.1 Vipera ursinii | reverse complement strand
AAGAGAAGAAGAAACGAAAGCAGAGGCGAAACAGGACCACTTTCAACAGCAGCCAGCTTCAGGCTCTGGAGAGAGTCTTTGAGAGGACACATTACCCAGATGCTTTTGTACGAGAAGACCTTGCACGCAGAGTCAACCTCACTGAGGCTCGGGTCCAGGTAATGATTCCAGCACCCCAAAGAGCAGACCAGATGACTTATTCTTTTCATTCCTTCTGTCTTTTTTAAAACAAAACAAAACAAAGAGGTAAACATGTTATCCTTTCTTCCAGCCTCCTTTAGAAGTTCTTGTTTCAAAAAGATCCTTCTTTCTATTTCTGCTGTTTTAAAGTGTATTTTGATTTCCCCATCCCTGTATTTTATTTCAGATACTAGGCGTCAGAATAGAAATGAATGAACAAACAAACAATCAAAGAACAATGTGTGTAATAATCAACTACTATATTGTGGATATAGACCACAGGCATGTCAAACTGCCGGCCCGCAGGCCGGATCCATCACACCGAAACCATGCCCACCCCATTGCTGGCAATGGGGAAAAAGTCGCAATACTTTGCATGACACCATGTGACGTTGTGAGTTTGACATGCCTGATAGAGGGTTGCTAGAGTTATCTGCCATAAGTTGGGAGAAAAAGGCTGTCCCTTTTTTTTTAATCCTTGCATTCCCATGCAGTGGAATAGCTGTTTCAAAATTTAAGAATAGCATTTGGATCACCTTTTTGGAATTCCAATAAATTAAATCTATTCCAATTCAGCTGATGTACGCTACAACCAAAAGTATTAAGCCTTTTAGCAGGTTGTTACAATATGAATATTTGAATTTTAATACTTGAACATTTATAATAGTTTCACATATAAAAATACTTTCCCTAATTAGATTATTTTAAGCTAAAACGTTTCACTAATTAGATTATTTTTAAGCTAAAATGTTTTAAGTTAAATAAAATATTAAATAATTGTTTTCTTTAATTACGAAGACCAATATTTCTTATTAGCTTGTCTTATTGTATACCAAGTTGTTGCCTTAAATGTTTTATTCTGAGATCCACATTTTGGAAATTTTCAAGGAGAAAGGATGTAATAAAGGTAGTCCTTGACTTACTGCTGTTCATTTAGTGACAATTCATAGTTACAATAGTACTGAACAAAGTGATTTATGACCATTTTTCAGACTTATGACTGTTGCAGTATCCCCATGGTCATATGATCAAAATTCAGATGCTTCACAACTATATCCCAAGGTCATGTGACCTTCTGAGAAGTAAAGTCAATGGGGAAGCTAGATTCACTTAAGAAAAATGTCACTAACTTAACAATTGCAGCGATTCACTTAACAACTGTGGCAAGAAAGGTTGTAAAATGGGGTAAAAATCACTTAACATAAATTTTGGGCTCAACTGTGATCGTAAGTCAAGGACTACCTGTAAGTGGGTAAGCATTAATTAGGGCAGACATGTCAAACACAAGGCCCAGGGGCTGGATCCGGCCCGCGAAGTGGTTTCATGTGGCCCACGAAGCCATCCTGGAAACAGTGAGGGAACGGCCCCCACTACCCTGGCCCTGGCCCAGAGACCCTCCTTCTGCCAGAGACCCTCAGATCTGTCCCACTCCTGCCCAGACCCCCATAGGCACCCTTGATGCGAACGATGTAGAGCTGGCCACGCCCACCCAGTAGGCCATACGCACTTTAGCCACGCCCACCCAGTAGGCCACGCCCACCCAGGCCATACCCACCCGGCCCCCTGAGGGCAACTGCAAAGCTGATGCGGCCCTCAATGAAATTGAGTTTGACACCCCTGGATTAGGGCACCAGTTCTAGACAAATTAAAACTATTCCCTCACTACAGATCTTTCTATATATTTTTGTCATAAAATTAGAGCCCTAAGAGCTGGAAGCTTCCCATTTTTAAATTTCTAAAACTAAATCTAGGTTATGCACACAATTCTGTATCCCCATCGTTATATGAGCAAAAGTACTAGAAAACATTGTCTTAGCTAACATTTTCTTCAAAAACTAGAAATGATTATGGGAGGGAGTATCATTACCTGTTCCTCCATAAATGTTCCATAACAGCATGCTCTTTTACTACAGACTCACTCAGGGGCTAATTCTAAAGGTGCCCTTCAGAAATCTGCAACTACTGCTCTACACCCCTTCTTTTCTAAGATACGGTAGTTACAGAGGTGCCGTGGCAGTACAGTATAATGTAATACTGATATTCCTGAGATACAGCCTTTCCAACTTCCCAAAAGCTTATGTGAGCCTCAGGCGTACACTACTTTAGGCAACATTAACAAAGGTAACAAATACATACAAATACAAATAACAGGCACTTTAGAAAAGAAAAGTTATAGATAATTGCAGCCTCTATTCTGGAATGAAAACATTAATGATAGAAGATAAAAACAAGCTTCTTGTTCCCAGTTAGCAAATATAATGGCCAATATTTTCTCCAATGTCTCCTTAATCTCACAAACGTACATGAAAGAAACTGGACATTTTGTTTGGGAGGATTAACTAGGATTCGGACTGTTGGCTGAACAAGACTTTATTTGCTCCTTCAACAGAAGCTGCTCCTTCCTCATTTAAAACAGTTCAGTGTGGGATTCTATGAATAAATGTTCTGGACATAATCATTGTAGGTTTCCTGTGATTTCAACAAGCCCTGGTAAATAATTCCTGTAAAACCTAAAGAGTTATGTGTTTTGTTTGGGTTGGATTGTGCCCAAAGTGTTTGTCCCAAGGAACTAGCAATATCCATATTTTTGTAGATTATCTTTCTGTAGTTGACTTTAATCTATAAAATACCACAACAGGGAAAAACTATTAGATTCTAGAAGGAGTTACAAACTTTCTTTGCTCTAACAATCTGAAGAAAGTTAGTGGGAGCGAGATGTCAAAATTTATGTTTGTATTTCTAACTGAATTTACAGCATAGGCATATGTTCTAAGCCAAGAAAGGCTGCCAAAAAAAAATCATTCAAAGCAGTAGACTTTACTGAAGTTTTCAGAGGGATGCCCAATTTATTTTTAAGTTTAGTAACATATGCTCATTGCATTCACTAAAGTGACTGCTAGAAGCCTCAGCATTATTTTGAAGAGGAGGGATTTGGATTGTGAAGAGTTGCACATGTGGTATTCACCCTGATCCACTTCTAGCATTTTGTTGATAATGATATCAGTCAAATAGATGAGACGGTCAGAGAGTATCTCTCAGCAGGGCAAACCTTTTCTCCTCATTACAGTTACTGCTGCCTGCCAAATACAGTACTTGCCATTGACTAAATGCTGCCATTGACTAAACCAGCTCATAGCTTGCCTTTTATCCCAATAGATTCATTCATTCATTCATTCATTCATTCATTCATTCATTCATTCATTCATTCATTCAATGCATATGCTGCCAATCTCACTATTCAAAGATTTTACTTTTTAAGAAGTAGAAACAATAACTTCTTAATAGCTTATATACAGTAGCTTAATACGATGGCTTCTTAAATGCAGTGGGAAAGGTGGTAACTAAGTATGAAATCCTTTCCAAAACCTAGAAAAACTGAATATAAATAACCTCATTCCATTAGATCTGATTACTTATCCCAGGGGTCGGCAACCTCGGCTCTTTTATGACTCGTGGACTTCAACCCCCAGAATTCCTGAGCCAGCGTAGCTGGCTCAGGAATTCTGGGAGTTGAAGTCCACGAGTCATAAAAGAGCCGAGGTTGCCGACCCCTGATTTATCCAAAGGATTTTTCTCATATGAGGAACCAGGCAAGCCTAAAGGAATGTCAAGCAGAGGCTCACTTGCAGTCCTTTTCCTCTTTCCTCTCTCCCTTTCCAATAGGATCTAGTCAAAGATTTAGGTCTGGCTCCTTGCTTGAATGAGTGGAAGACTTCCCAAAATTTACTGGGAGTTAACTTCTGTAATAAACACAAGAGGTTCTCTTTGAAAAAAGGAATTCCAGCCAGAATCCAGTTGTGAATAATTCTACACCAGAGTGCAGCATCCTGGTCACTACAACTGATGATAAAAACAAAGGAGGAGGATTTTGCAGCCCCCAAAACACCTCACTAGATCCCTTTGATTTTTTTTTCTAAGTAGGCCACTGAAAATTTTCACAATAGCACTTTCCTTCTTTCACACTTGTTTAGCTTGAGAGTGAAAGTATTCTCCCCATCTCTGCTTTATAGATACATGGGCCATATTTGCTAAATAGTTTACATAGCTTTGTTGCTTATTTATTTTTTATTAAATATTTAATATTTATTGCATATTTATTAAAATGTAATGATTACATTTAGCCCTGTATGGAATAATAAGTTCCTCGTTTCTTAAAGATCATAATCTCTGGTTAAATAAACTGAAACGGTGGTATGGTTGTTTCATCTTAACTTCTTGATCCAATATCTTACCGGTGCCCTCTCTCCTTTTTTGATGGCGGAGTATATTCATTCCTTTGCCTGAAAATGCCAGCCCTGCTCCTTTTTGTGAGTAGAGTATTGAACTTATGTTCCCTAAATCCTACTTTAATATCCTCACTGAACCAAAAACATCCCCTTCTGGCCAATTAAAAAAACACACAGTCACTTATGTAAATTGAAACTTTTTATGCTGTGCTGACTGGAGCAGTAAGGGATCTGTTTTGATTTTGATGTAGAATAGTATCTGATACCTGGTTCTGGTATGCTTCTCTTCCTAGGTGTGGTTTCAGAACAGGCGGGCAAAGTTTCGCAGGAATGAGCGAGCAATGCTGGCCAACAAAAATGCATCCCTCCTTAAGTCTTACTCAGGTGATGTAACTGCAGTGGAGCAACCAATTGTACCTCGCCCAGCGCCAAGAGCCACTGACTATCTCTCCTGGGGAACTGCCTCTCCTTACAGGTGACTATATATCTTGTACCCCTGTTGGTTGCCTCTGGTTCACTGCAGCCACCTGTCATTCCTTCCAGGTGGGTGACAAAGTGTAAAAATTGTATGTACCCTGAGGCATGTATATCCAAATAAGGATATTGTTCAAATAAGGGGAAACCTAGGTAAGGACCATAGAATCTTATCTCAGTTATGAACTGAATGAGAGCAATTTCCAGTACTCTCAGCTCACTAAAGTTCACAAGATGCTTTGGGGAAAAAGCTGTGATTGGCAAGCTAGTTTCAAAGCAAAAAAAACATATAGATTATAGTCTAAATAGGCTACTTTGAGAATTTACACTCTTTCTGGCCAAGACACCAAGCATAAGTGGGAGTAGCTATAGAACAGTGGAAAAAGGGTAGGGCTGAGAAAAATAAAGGGGATTTAATGGAATTTGGCAGGCTCTTCTGGAAAAACAAGGCAGATAAGAAAAGAAAGTGATTGAGTAATGGGACACACACTGGACTCACTTGAATTCCACTGTGACCCATGTTCACTTGGTTTAAACAGCTAACAGAATATATAGAGTCAGAACTAATGATTCTCTTTATAAAGCAAAACATTGTAGCAAGATCCCTCTCCCAATTGGTAGATAGATGATGGCTTGATTTGGTTTCAGTGCCTGACTTCATATTTATTTATTTATTGCATCTTTATTATTTTTTTATAAATAACTCAAGGTAGCAAATGTATTTATTACTTCTTCTTCTTAGTATTGTTTCCTCAAAACAAGAACTCTGTGAGATAGGTTGAGCTGAGAGTGACTGGCCCAAATTCATCCAGCAAGATTTTCATGCTTAAAGCAGGACTAGAATTCACAATCTCCTGGTTTCTAGCCTTGTAGCTTTACCACTAGACCAGGGGTAGGCAACCTTGGCTCTTTTATGACTCGTGGACTTCAACTCCCAGAATTCCTGAATCTAGGACAGCATGGCTGGCTCAGGAATTCTGGGAGTTGAAGTCCACGAGTCATAAAAGAGCCAAGGTTGCCTACCCCTGCACTAGACCAATCTGACTCTCAGTTATGATATTATATTCAGCTCTGAAACATAATTCAGAATCCACAGCAGCTGAATTCACATATCACACTATACTGTATAGCTTGGCTTAGCATACTAAATGAATACCGAAAGAGACACCCATGTGGGGCAGAACAGTCAGAAAATGAAATCTGCAATGTTTTTTCAAGCTAAGCATCCTCCTTAGATGCCAAGTGGTGGTGCCAGGAGTATGTTTTAAGGAGGAGGTAGGGCCAGGACATCAATAAAATGTGATCTGTTTAAAATTAACTAAATACATTTCCCTTGATTATTCTTCAACCTCTTCAGCGAAAGTAAAGACTGGTATTGGGACACTCTTGAAGCCATGCACGGCCCTGCCCCAATATGCCTGCTTCTATCGCACAACACAGCTTTCATATTTTACTAATTCTCCCTGACAATATCCTCCCCTTTTGGTCAGCTGCTCAGTCTATAAAGCGCTGAGTGGCAGGGAATGAAAAGCAGTTCAGCCCTCCACAAGCACAAGCTTACTCTTGCTGCTACAAACAGCCTTGCTCACTTTATCTCCTTGTAAGGCATACCTTATCTATATCCTGAAGGTAGAAGGAAAAGAGTACTGGGTAAAAAAAACATCCCGAGCCAAATGTTGCTCTCAGCCTCAGAAACAGGGGTGCAATTCAGCTCTTATTTCTGTGGTAACTGCTGACCGTGGCCGTTTCCTTAGAATTTCTATTGGACAGGCTGCTATGTCATCCTTTTTTCATCTGCGCAGATCCTTCCCAGTTCAGTCCAGACAAATAAGAATCAAACCCTGGACATGATGAGGCCGCAGTGCTATGCAGCCAACGTGGCCAAGTAGTGGTGGCACCCCTCAGGTCCATTTTACAGCAATGCTTCATGTGCTGACTGTTGTCCAGTCCGAACCAAAGCAGTGTATTCAAAGCCACAGTCCCTTATTCTTCACTTTTTCATTAATCTCTGGAAAATGGTTTGGTGCATCTTTGTCATTTTGACTCAACACTGATTCATCACATCTCACCTGGCAAGCTGCCCTTTTGATTTCTGACAAATTGTGAGAAAAGGTCATGTTTCCACAGTAATTGGATCCTGTGCCCAAAGGAAGAACTGTTCCCAGACCTAATCAATGTTGTTTTCTTCTCTTGTACCGTTGGCAGCTCTTTTGCCCGCCACCCTCACAGATCATCCTTTGAAAGTCTTTTTTTTTCAAAGAGGGGGAAAAGGAAGAAGGAGAAAAAACCCAAAGCAAACAGTATTTCACAAAACTCATGGGAAATGCTCTTGGCTAAACTTTGTATAACAAAGTAAAACAAACAAAAATAAATATGGATCATGTTTTTGCTTGGTATGTCATTTTTTTAAAAAAAAATATTTTGATTGCCAGTAAGCCTGAGAAAGGCAAGGCAGAACCCAAAGGCTGATTGATCTGGCAAACAGTAATTGGGTTTAAACCACTGGGAATATTTCCAGCACCAGATTCTTGGAAATGAATGGGTTTATTTGAGGAACTTGGTAAATTAATTCACTTCTCTTCAAAGAAGTGGGTAGTGAACCACTGAAAGAAAATTGCTGCACCAGTTCTCAGAAGTGTTCATTACAGATGCCACTGGTCAATGCCTGATTAAAATTAAGCTGGCAAACTCAAAACAGATTTCTAGGGAACTCACAAATAGACAAGCCTACAGCACACCACCAACACACACAGAGTAGATACAGAAAGTAAAATGTATCTTGCTGAAAATAGTTGGAAATATTTTCCAAAAAAATAAAAAATGGCCCAGAAAAAAAGAATCAGAATATTCTTTGGGCTACTTTTAATTTAGCTCTGTAGGTTTTTAAAGCATTGACCACTATTTTTACTGTACTCAATGTCCATGAGACTTTTGTGAATCAGAAGGACCTATGAGTTCTACTCAGACCTTTTCTTTAGATACTTTTGCCTGGTTGTGGATCCAGACTCTGACATGGAGAGAGCCAAGGGAATTCTGCATTCCTGATTGTGACGGGATTAGCAGCCCTATAAAAGTTTTGATTTATACTTTGTAGGATTGATTCCCAGATTCTTCTTCCAGTGATAAATCTAATTTGCTGACAAAAAATGTTATAAGACTTTAGAAACCTGAATGAAATCATAAAAGCTACAGGTTTGAAAGAGACCCATGACTAGGAAGATCAAAGTGGTATCATTTGACAGTCCCATTTATTTTGTGTCCTGGTTAAACACGTGCAATTTTGTTTATTCTCTGTACAATCTATTTATGTTCCTTTTTAATGCTACTTATGAAAAATCTGATATATGCACAGATAAATCTGCTTTTAGAGGAGTATTAAACATTGAGATGCTTAGAAAGTGTGCCTATAGAAATGAATTCTCTGTAAATCAAAGTATTTTTAATCCCGTCATTCCCATTGGAATATGCATTGTGATAATAGTTCCTATGATCTGATCTGGGATGTAGAAGTAGTTCTTCCACACTAGATGTGTGTTTGTCTGCTAGGCAAGAGAACCTTGACAATCTGAATTCACTTGTTTTAGGATTATATGGTTATTAATGTCTTATATTTATTATTTATTATTTTATTTATTAGATTTATATACCGCCCTTCTCCCGTAGGACTCAGGGCGGTTCACAAGGTTTTTTTTAAAAAACAATACAACAAATTACAAAACTTAAAATCAATTTAAAAGGTTATATTGATCTTGAAATAAAACCCCAATTAAAATACAATTAAAATCCCAATTAATATTCTCAGTCCAGGCCAGAAAGCTCAAAGAGCCAGGTCTTCAGGTCCCTGCGGAATGAGCGAAGGTCAGGGGCAGTCCTAAGCTCTACAGGCAGCTGGTTCCAAAGGGCCGGCACACCCACTGAGAAGGCCCTCCCCCTGGGTATTGTCCGCCGGCAATCTTTTACCGGCGGTACTCTGAGAAGACCCTCCCTGTGGGAGCGCACAGGACGAAGGGAGCTTGATGCCGGCAGCAGGTGTTCCCTCAGATATCCCGGACCCAAGCCATTTAGGGCTTTATAGGTCATCACCAGCACCTTGAATCTCACCCGGAGGGCAACCGGAAGCCAATGCAGCTCGCGGAGCAGAGGTGTTACATGGGAGTATCGGGAAACCCCCATCACAACCCGCGCGGCTGCATTCTGCACCAGGTGAAGCCTCCGGGTGGTCCCCAAGGGCAGCCCCATGTAGAGAGCATTGCAGTAGTCCAATCGGGAGGTCACGAGCGCATGAGTGACTGTGCGCAGGGCAGTACAGGTACACCATATGTGTACAATATGGTTAAAGGCTCTTCCTAAGTGTAGTAGCAATAGTATCTCCCCAACCTGGTGCTCTACAGACAGCTTGGATTTGCAATTCCCAGAATTCCCAGCTGGCATGGCTGCAGGTCACGAGGTTGGGGGTGGCTTCACCCAATTATCAATCACTTCCACAATCTAGATTCAGGTCTGGAGTGGTTTCTATTCCAGTTGTTCCTAACTCAGAGTAGAAAACATATGAAGGTCTGATATGTGAGAGGATATTTTGTTCCATTACAAGTGTTGTTGCTAGGTTGTAATTGTTTTAGGATCAAGACACAATTATTATGTACACACAGGGAACGATAACTTTTATTTAAAACAAAAATGCATTCAGTTTACATCAGTTTGCTTTTCTTATTGCCCCACCCTTTTTTGAGCCGTAGCCCTGGCAAATCATTCCAAGATCAGTAGTACTCATTAGAAATTAAGATTGGTGGAATACAGTTGCATAATATGGCTGTAAATGTTTGGCTCCAAGCTTCTATCCTTCCATTTTTTTTAGTTACTTCATTTGCAGGTGCCATGTAAAGCTTTAACTGCTAAAAATCAAACTGCAGTGCAAGACTTCAGTAAGCTAGCCAGTTGTTTTTCTAGATACTTGACACACCTCATGTAGGTCACCTGCATGCAAGTGAATTGTAGAATCAAAAGATGATCTGTTGTTGTTGTTTTTCCCTCCCTCCCCTCTTCTTTCTCTGCCTCCCAGTACTGCCATGGCTTCTTATTCTGCTTCCTGTACCAATGCCAACCCAGCTCAGGGCATGAATATGGCTAACAGCATTGCCAATCTGAGACTGAAGGCAAAGGAATATAGTTTACAGAGGAACCAGGTGCCAACCGTAAATTAGAGGACAACAACCTGCAAGAACAGCCCAAATCTAGAAAGAGGCAACTGTCCTACTTTGCCATTTGTTCAGACTTAGAAAGACCACCAACCTGAGCTAAAGCTTTGCATTGGAGACAAAAGGAGGATCCAGATGAATGGAAAACAGTTTCCAATATGATGCTACAAATACAAATAACCCCCACAAATATTGCAAAAGTGCCAAGAAATCTCTTCTGGGAGCTTTGGTGAAGGACACAAGGCTTGAATTCATGCTAGGAATGACTGCAAATCCAAAGATCCTGCACTTGACTCTTCTGTGTCCCCATTGGACTTCTGGGTTTACCCCTCAACACTTTTATTTGAAGTCTTCTAAAATACTCTGAAATCTTATGCCAAAGATCTTCATGGTCATTGATGCTCTGATCCATTCAAAGCACAAGGGATCCCAACTGATGTTGTGAACACCAGCATACGCCTGATGCCTTAACATCTAAACTTTTATGTCTGTTGGCTAGAATCTCTCCTTCTGTTAGCTGTTTGAAGTCAATTTTGATTATAGATAAGTGTGTCTTTCTGTTTATTCTGCCACAACCTCTTTGATATTGTTATGCTGGTTTCCAAAGAATCTCTAAATATAAAAATACATTATTTTGAACCAATTTCTGCCAATGTAGTACAAATTTTCAAATCACATAGAACACTTCATCCTGGTGAAAATGTATAAGAATGTATTTGAGATTTTGCTCTGTGGAATTGTAAAGCTGGTACAAACCTACAAATCTTGGAGAAACCCAAAGAGCAGAATCCAGATGTGCAGGTACTATAAATGAAAGTTAATTTCCAATGGAAAAATCGGAGGCCTTAATCTAATGCAGAAATAGGCATGCTTAGCCTATAGTATTGGAATAAGTCTCCACATACTTTGTTTGCTACTTGTTTTGTTTCATGCCATACTCAACAGTATTGCCCAAAATCATTTGATTTATATATACTGTATATATTTATATATATAAGATATACATGCAAGCTTTGTGAGTTTTCCTTTTTTTATTAAACAAATAAAATGAACTGAAAGCATTCTGGTTGTAAGTGGATCCTGTAGAATTTCTAAAATAATCAATTTCTGCTGTGAAAGGCAATGCTCTGGAGTAAAGTATGATTCCCTCAGGCAGAAAGCAGAGATGACTTCTCAAAAGGTCACTGAATATGTAGATTTGCCCAGATGCATCATGGAACATGACAGCCTAATAGAGCTGGAAACAATGCATTGGTCTGCAATATTTTTTTCTGCCAAGTTAAAAAATAAAGACAACAGATAATGCTTTTCTACCAGTTCCAACTTTCTCCCTTTCCATGAGCTAGCTGATCTAGATGTCTTTTGCTTAAGAAGTATTGAAGAAGCTCCAGAATGGTGAAAGAATTCAGAAAAGAAATACCCAGAGTTATTTGCTGAGATGGTGGCTATAGAAATCAATCAATCAAACAAACCTATACAGGGGGTCCCTTTCCTGCAGCAGCAGATGAAATAGTCTTAGTGCCCAAGCGAGAAACCTGAATAAGTCCTCCTTGTCTTTCCAAATGATTGGACTTCATGGAACAGATTTATTTTCACATGTATATTGGTAATGAAGAATGTTGATCAGCATGAATAGGAAGGAAAGCCTTTGCCCACCTGGGTCTGAACTTCAAGGAAAGTCTGATGGAGTGTCTGAATGAGACACTTACCCCTTGCACCCCAAGGAAGGGTCTATGCTTCTTGTGTCATTTGGTCACCCATTCTAGTAGAGGTTTTGGCTACAAAGAATAAGTCTAACCTTCTGTTCAGATTTGAATCATTGTTTGGCTGGTGCCACTTGTGCTCAGTTTAAACCAGCAATCTGGTCCTTATTACCCAATAATTGAACATGCTACATAATACAGAGAAATGGGGACGCGGTGGCTCAGTGGGTTAGGACGCTGAGCTTGTCGATCAGAAGGTCGGCAGTTTGGCGGGTCGAATCCCGAGTGCTGCGTAACAGAGTGAGCTCCTGTTACTCGTCCCAGCTTCCGCCAACCTAGCAGTTTGAAAGCACGTAAAAATGCAAGTAGAAAAATAGGGACCACTACGGTGGGAAGGTAACAGCGTTCCATGCGCCTTTGGCGTCTAGTCATGGCCACATGACCACGGAGACGTCCTCGGACAAGCGCTGGCTCTTTGGCTTTGAAACAAAGATGAGCACCGGCCCCTAGAGTTGGAAACGACTAGCACACATGTGCGGGGGAACCTTTACCTTTACTTTTATAATACAGAGAAATGAAACCCTGAATTTCATTCTTTTATTTAAAAAAATGTAGAGGCAATTTAGATTTGAATTCACAGTATACTGTACCATTTGCAGAAGGGGGAATTTAATCCTGTAAAACTCACACCGAAAGACACAAACAAATTGAACTAATAACAACTATAACTGAACTTGCTCAGATGCCAGCGGAATGTTATATTTTATGGTTGCTAATTAGGAGAAAGGATTACTCTTTGTAACCACAAAGCTCTCCAGCTAGACTGCTCATGTTTACATTTGATTTCCCCACCCCACCCCAATCCCAAAGCCCAGCTTGCATGATGTGATGGACATATCACGTTACTTCAACTTGAAATTTGCAGGAGCAGAGGCACAAGATATTGAATTAAGGAAAGTATTACTACTGTCATGACCAGTACCATTATCTATTGGCTTTCTGTCAAATAGTCTCTTTTACATTCCCCTGCCCTCTGTGAGCTGTTCAAATGCTCACAGTTTTGAAGTGATTGTTATAGGTACAAGGCTTGAGGCCTGGTCCAGTTTAGCTTGTGATTGACCATGTCCTTAACTTTACAAGGATCCAGTTGTGACAACCAGGTTTCTGAAGGCCCACCAACATGGCCAGAAGGCCTGGACTAAAAAAATCTAGAATAGGCACTCTTCTCTTCTTTGCCCAGGTTCCACTTTCACCTCTCCCAAGTATCAAATGTCCGGCCTGATGAAATCTGGCACCTTGGTCAATACTGCTCAGAAGGTGGAGTTGGAAGATGATAAGCAAGAACTTTGCGCGTGCGTCCTTTTTGTCTGATTATATTTCTGGTGGGATGAAAAGTGAAAATCAGCTGCCCAGTTTGTGTACAGCCAATCTCCAAAATAAGTGAAAAGGAAAAGTCGTTTTACTTTCTCATCACCATTGGACATCAGTATCCATGAACTGTTCTAATATTCCAAGCCTAGTGTTCTGTACCAGCCTGCTACCGGCCCTGCAGCAAAAGCAGGGACAACCCCTTTACAAACGGCAAGAGGCTGGAATAAAGCCTGCCAAATTTATTAACATAAAAAAGAGCAAGACAAGACACCAACCATGAAATAGGAGCTATGAAACAGGAACTATCCAAGTGGTTGCCTTCAGCAAACCAGCCCTCCCACACATTCCCCTTAAATACAGTTCAGGGCGTGGCCTCTCTCTGCCTCCTTCCGAGGTGCCCCATTGCCTTCCTCTGTTTACTCCTGATTGACTGCCTCCTGCTTCAGGCGTCCTTGAGCTGTGGGTCATCTTCATCCACGCTGTCAGGCTCACACAGCTGGGTCTCCGTCGTGACCAGGTGGGAGGGGCCCGGCTGAGGGCTCTGCGGAGCCTCAAGGCCATCATCAGCAAGCTCTTCAACACCCCCTCCTCCTCCTCTGAGTCGTCCGACCGAACTGCCGAACCCACAGGCTGACCCTGAATCACAACACTTAGAATGGGAACATGAAACTTGGGAAATAGAAAAATGCTGACTGAACACACCACAATTCTTGGTTCTCTGGAGTCAATATCCTACAGTTTTGTAACATTTTACAGATATATTATGACATGAGCATTTTTGGACCATACCCTATTAATCAGGGGATACTTCAGATCCAAAGAAGAAATGGGCTTGTTTTCAATTGGAATGGTGTGGAGATAATTACAGGCTGATGATTGAAGGGCCAACCTGGAACCTCTCTCTGCTCCATTGGGTAGGCCCAGCTACAGGAGAACTGACTGAGAACAGAATTGACCTACTGACCTCTCCCGAAAGTCAACTATTCTACATTAAAATATGATAAAATACTAAGAATCACAAGTTTGTATTTTAATTTTTTTAGCATACAGTGGAAAATTCCTCAGAATAAAATGACAGGTAAGACATCTTTTTGGTACATATAGGCCAAGGGTAGGCAACCTTGGCTCTTTTATGACTCGTGGACTTCAACTCCCAGAATTCCTGAGTCAGCATGGAATTCTGGGAGTTGAAGTTCACGAGTCATAAAAGAGCCAAGGTTGCCTACCCCTGATTATAGGCTAATCTAAATTTAGAATGGGGAAACTTT
Source organism: Vipera ursinii (assembly GCF_947247035.1). NCBI lineage: Eukaryota > Metazoa > Chordata > Lepidosauria > Squamata > Viperidae > Vipera > Vipera ursinii. The sequence continues at coordinate 114,369,497 of NC_139516.1, read as the reverse complement.
ATTGGCATAGTTAACAGTCTCATAGTTAAATTCTTCCCTTAGAAATCCCCAGGTACTATATTTTATAAATTTGATCATTTAATTTAATTGGTACATGCTTTCCCTTGGATACTCATAATTTACAAATTAATTGTTCATTTATAGAACATAATATCCAGAAAATTAATTATTTGAGAAAAAGAGTAACCTAACTATACATCATATCAATTCATTACCCTTTTTTTAATCTAACTTGGTCAGTTTTATTTATATTACATCTGAATAAAAACAACATGGGAAAAGAAAAATGTATAAGTAAATAGTTCTGGATATTTATTATTTGCAAGAATGTATCCATTCAAGCAGTATTAGTCTTTGGAATCTATCCTTCCAACAGTAATTTGGGAAAGAGTTCAGAATAAAAAGTTTTGTTTATATTCAATGTATTAAAAAGAAATCACATGTCTCAAACAGACTTCCTTTGATTTCTTCTATGAACAACCTATTTGGCAAATTCTTTATTAACACAAAAAAGCCGCATGCTGGAGTGCTCAGCAGTTGGCTGATTTCCAATTGTTTATCATCTTCATCCATCTACTGCCGATAAGAATATTAAACTTTCTCTTTCCTGCAAAAAAACCTGTTATTTTCACCCAATCACTTAAACATTTTATTTTATTATGTTTAAGGGAAGAAGACTAACATTAAACTACTAATTTCAAAATGTTTTCCTTTACCTTGCTTTGTACCAATTTGGCCAAGGAAACAAACCATATAGCAGTCCATTGAGTATTAATAAATATTATCAATAAGCATTCCTGGATCTGTTCCCCAGATAGATTTCAAACCATTAATATATATATAAAGATATAGATATGTGTCAAATATATTTATATATATGAGGACCCAGATTGTTGAAGACTCAGGGCGGCTTACAATCTAAAGCACAAATCAATGTGCTTAGCAATAGCCTTCATTCTATGTATATGCCTGCTTATTAGGGCTTTCCGCCCCCCCCCCCACTCAAGTGGCATTATTATAAAGTCAGCTTATTGCCCCCAACAATCTGGGTCCTCATATATATAAATATATTTGACACATATCTGCTACTGCTATGTTTTTGAGAATCCAAGGATAATAGATTTGGTCATAGACTTGAATGTACACTAGATTATAACTTGAAGTTTTAAAACATTTTCATTTTCTTTGATCTAGGTAACTTTTCATTTCCCTTTGCTTAGACAATGACTACAAAAACATTAAACTTATTTCAGTTGGAACCAAATAGCACATTGAAATGTTGTACTGTGATCAAAAGATGCATTCCAATACAATATGGAATGCAGTATGGAATAAATTTAGCAATACAGTATGGAATAAACCTCCAACTTCATTTATATCTTTTTATTCCATCCCTTCAGCTTGAATTATTTGATCTTGGTTTAGAAACAAGGTCTGTAGTAAAATATGACAAATAAACAAGGTGTAGGGGTAATATATTTGTTCTACATCCTCAGCCAAACAAAGTGATTTTTATAAAACAAGTTAGCAATTGACATTACCTTTTTTGAATGATCTAAGCAAAGATGCTTCCATAGAATTAACCAGTTTTCTAGTTCCACAAAAAACACAGAACTTTAATTATACATTATATTATGTATATGTATATGCAATTTTAAATGCTAATTGTTAATTAGGAGTGACTATTCACCAGAAGGAGAGTGCAAAACATGGGTTGAAACTTAACATTAAGAAAACCAAGATCATGGCATCCGGCCCTCTCAATTCCTGGCAAATAGATGGGGAAGAAATGGAGGTAGTGACAGATTTTATTTTCCTGGGCTCCAAGATCACTGCAGATGGGGACTGCAGCCAAGAAATTAAAAGATGCTTGCTCCTGGGGAGGAAAGCCATGGCAAATCTAGACAGCACACTAAAAAGCAGAGACATCACCCTGTCAACAAAAGTGCGTATAGTCAAGGCTATGGTCTTCCCACTTGCAATGTATGGCTGTGAAAATTGGACCATAAGAAAGGCTGAGCGCCAAAGAATTGAGGCCTTTGAACTCTGGTGCTGGAGAAGACTCCTGCGAGTCCCTTGGACTGCAAGGCGATCAAACCGGTCAGTCCTAGAGGAGATCAACCCTGACTGCTCTTTAGAAGGCCAGATCCTGAAGCTAAAACTCAAATACTTTGGCCACCTAATGAGAAGGAAGGACTCACTGGAGAAGAGCCTAATTCTGGGAAAGGTTGAGGGCAATAGAAGAAGGGGACAATAGAGAATGAGGTGGCTGGATGGAGTCACTGAAGCAGTAGGCGTGAGCTTAAATGGACTCCAGAAGATGGTAGAGGACAGGAAGGCCTGGAGGAACATTGTCCATAGGGTTGTGATGGGTCGGACACAACTTCCCAGCTAACAACAACATTCACCATTAAATATGATTGATCCTGTCTTAGAAAATTTATACTTCAATTTATACTACAATCATATCAAATGTCAACCATTTATTACCACTTTTGAATATGAAGAGGCAACAGAGATTCTACAGTAGATCATTTTTTGAGGTAGGAATAAAAGTCTAGGCAATGCCTTCTATATTGAAGCCAATCTTTCTGGTACAAAGGCTGCAATATGTTCTACACTATAACCTTTCAGGTTATAATTCCTAAATATTTAATATGTGGATGACTAACAACAAAACTTTGACAAGAATATGTATTTCCTAGTAATAACTGTATGACCAAAGAAATTAAATAATAAATTAAATGGGAGTTAAGTGTTACTGTATTTCCCTGCACTATTTGCAGTTCTCAGCCCTCTCTCCTTTTAATTCATCTGGTTTGCTCTTTCCAAACTATTCCTGTTCCTCATTTTATGAACTGATTTTCCTAAGGGTCTCCCAATCCCCCCACCTTCTGGCTGATTCCTGATGTTCAATCATGACAGATTTGGTGGTGGGATACTACACAGCCACCAAAAGCGTGATCAATGTGTCTTAGAGAGCATTCTGTCCTTCTAGAACCTGTTTATTTTGAACAACAAGAAAAGTACCAAATTATATTAATGGTTTCAGTAGTAGGGCATGTCCTGGAGAGGGGATGTCCAAAGACAAGATAATGACTTGAAGTTATGGCCCTTTTTTACATGCAGCTTTTGTAAAAAGGGACTTTTTTTTACTAGTCCCCATCTTCCCACCTGTCATAGACACCTGTACTTGAATACTGTAAACTTATAACACAGAGAAGCCAGCTGGGAATTTGCTTTGGAAGTTGCTTTGGCAAGTCTTCCCTACCCCACAATCTTCCCAGCTCCTCATGTCATGCTGGCCCTTTGTGCACTCCCACATGCCTTTCCCAACCTGCATAGCACCTCTTGCGTACCCCCACACATCACCTTCCTTTGCTTGCACTCTTTGCAGCCCCTCTCACTCAGTCCCATGCACCCTTCTTGAACCATGCTGAATTCCTGTGCACTGTTCCTGTCCTGCACCACACTCTTGTGCATTCTCCCCAACTTCTGTGGCACCTTGCACATTCACATGCACCTTTCCCAAACTTCACGGCACCCCAACCAGTGCGGCATCTCTTGTGAACCTCGGTGCATCCATTCTAACCCACAATGCATTCTTGCACATCTTCCCCAACCCCTGCAGCACATCCCTGCACAGCTTTCCCAACCCATGCCTCACCCCTGTGCTCTTTCCCTGACCCGTAGGGCATTTCTGGTGCTCTTTTGCACACCCTTGGGCACCCTTCCCAACCCACACTGGAATGCCTGTGTACGTATCTTGATTTGTACAGCAACTTCCACACATACCCATGCACACTCATGAGCCTTTACTGACTCTTGCTGAAAGAGGGTGCATGGAGGTGTGCAAATGGCACCAAGTAGGCTGGGGGGGGAAATACAAGGATATGTACAAGAGATCTGAAATATTTGGGGAGGTTGCACGGGAGTGTGGTGTGGGTTGGAGTGTGTTAGATAAGCAAATAAGTGAGTGTTAGGTAAGCAAATAACTGAAACAATGAGCCAAAGGGGTCACAGATTGCTAAAAACATGTATCTGTTGAATATAACTAGAAAGCCATATTAGGACATAATTCTAGACAATCTGATGAAGGACAAGGTTGCTGAAAAAAATCAACCATTTTTCTCATGGTTATATTTGTAGGACAGGAAATTAGTTATGGTGTTTAGAGGCAACATGGCATCCAATAGAAGCAGGAGTGAATTTGATTGGTGGCCTCTACAGTTGGGCCCAGCGACAAAGAATTGGGAAGTGGGGAGCGACAAAGTTTGAAAACATTCCAGCTATAGAACTTTGGCTGCAACCTGGTGCTCCAGGGAAAATGTACTTTTACCGACTCTGAACCTCCGGCCAATATATCTATCTCCACCTTACAACTGACTTGGGAGCAAAGGAATAGAATAGCATGGTTACACAACACTGGAGATTAAGCAACGCCATGTGGCATAAGTGCTGATCCTGGCAGCTACAGTCTTCTCAACTCCCTGCAAACTGGCTCTGCTCCTGGAACCGAGGAAAGAGTTCTATACCACAGTATCCAAGGAACACCTAATGGCCATGCACAAAAGAAACTTAAGAACCTTTATGTTACTTGAATCATAATAAATTTAAAAAGATTACTTTCCAGGATGAACTCTGTACTTTGTAGTATGCTGAACTATTGGACAAATATGTTTGGCTTCTTTGGGGAAAGTATTTCCAATAGAGATGGATTGCTCTTTCTCATTTATTTTAATGGATTAGTCCACCACATTTCTCTGCTTATGTTTTATCTCTGTACGTGACTTTGCCTTCTTCAGTGCTGCCATCCTGAGCAGGAAGTTCTTCTCCTGTCTTGTAAGTCCCCTTCCCTGCCACTTATTCCCACATCTCCTTCCACCCACCACCGTAGGATATTACCACTATTTCTTCAAACTTCTTCTCAAAGCTTTCTGAGATTATTGCTTAAACTCCTTAATGTTCAGATGTAATTTTATTTCATTTACTTTGTTATTGTCCCCACTTTTGAGTTGAGATAATAATCTTTTGGAAAGCAGCAGCCTGCTGTTTTTAGAAACGAAATACTAAAATATTGGTTTTTTAATGTATAATAATAAACAATGGAATGTCTAGTTTCCCAAAAGCAACAATTTCATGTCTGGTTTGGTTCTTAAATATGGGAAGCATACAGGGCTTAATTCTCAGTTCTCAGGCATAATTTGTATTGTTCATCACTATACATCTGAAGGAGTGAACTCATAAAAGTTTATGCTTTGAATAAAATTTGTTAGTCAGAAATCATGCTACTAGGTTTCTGGGGTTTAGATTTGCCACTATAGACGAACTTTAGTTCTCTTTTTACTTTGTTCACCATGTAGTCCCCCCTGACCGTGTAAATCTGTATAAATTATCTACAAGTTAGTTTTCAGTTGTCAGAAGAATAATTTGGGGTTCCAACTCCAGCTGGTGTTGCACAAGAATAAATAAAAATGAGATCCAGATAGCTGTGAGGAAAGAAGAAATATTTTAGGGGCAGGCTGCTTAGAAATTGTATACAGGGCAGACTCTTATAAGGGGAGCTTGTCCAGGGTGTGAAAAGTATCTACCTGCTGATTCTAGGCTGACACTTGAGGTGTGTGTGTGTGTGTGTAAATATGTATTCTTGCGAATATGCAGTTCTGCTGGGAGATCTAAATTAACTCTGTGTTTGCAGATCTTATCCTTTAATATGTGGATTAGGTCTGGGTAACTTATTTTGGGGTTTGAGGAAGTTTATGAATTTGATTAACTTGGAGACACTGATTCTTAGATTGTTGTGTATTCTGTTAATATTTTAAGGGAAGATGGAAACAGTATAAAGAATAAAATATACTTGGATATAAAACTTATCTCAGCATATTTATTTATAAATTTAATTAACATATGGTTTATTGGAAAGAAATGTTAAATGTCTAGCTTTTAATCTTTAACATAAAAAGCTAACAATCCCTTTGATAATCATATGTCCATGTCTATTGCTTTTTTCTGGGGCTTTTTAAAAATTTACTTCCCAGACTTGTATTAAACTGCAGGAGAACCAAAGGTTATGTCAAGGCCCACTTTAAAACCTCATCCTAAGAAAGCAGAACTCGTGGAACCAGTTTCTTTCAAAAGGAACTTTTATTAGGAGAAGCTGATAGCAGGCATAACAGACAGGGTCTGAGGGTTTCCCACTCAGATCAATAGGTTAAAAGTGTCCCAAGCAAACTCCACCCCAATAGTTCATGTGGTCAGTTCAAATGGGCCAATCCCCAGTTGTTAAATCCGTTGTGGGAAAGAGCTGATAACGCCAGGCTGTCTCAGGGTTGCAGCAATGTTTTGTTGGGTCTTCACACCTTCCCTTCTGAAAGCGAAGATAAACCAGTTGCCGAAGGCACATTCCTTTCTCCTCCCCACTTTCGAGCTGACATCAAGGGGAAAGATAGTTCAAAGAGTGTGTATGAGGAGACAGCAAAAGTGTTACAGTGTAGCAATAGAGAAAAACAAGGAAGCAGCCCGCAGTGTTTTCCCCCTCCCATCCAGGAGCATGGCAGAACCCAGAACAGTAGAAAGAATGGGGTTATAATTAGAGTTAGAAAGAGCCTCCTTAGAAATATGGGTTCTGAAAGGTTACCTGTATTAAAATGGATGCCCATTAACCTTCTGAAAATTGTTGCAATTTTTGTCTGAATGTTCCAGTCAACTAGAAAGTTTGCTAGAACATAAGACACTATATAAACTGCTAAACAGTGGAAACCAATAGACACTTACATGGAAGTAAAGTCACACTCAACTCTATCTGCTACTAGAATTTTCATGTCAGCTTGATTATTACTAATCTTCATTTAGGCAAAATGATGCAACAATTTTGAATCAACATACCTCAAATGGGCTAACTTACCAAATGTGTCCAAAATCCAGGACCCATGGCTCCCACTGAAATTTGGCAAAATCATGACTGCTTCAATGCTTTTAAGCTGCCATGCTCCATACCCCATAGTCATCCACGGTCATACAATCATCATTTCTAACCAAACCTGACAACTTTCCATAAAGAAAATCAGAAGTTGGAAGTCCCGGATTGGCAGACAGGTAAGTGGTTGCTGCTGGGTGTGGGAAGGAGTGAGGGGTGCTCAGGGTGCAAGGGAATGCATAAGACATGCCACATGTCTTATGTATTCAGGGAGAGTGCACCACGATGTGAGTGATTACAAATGAAGAGCCACATGCATCAGGAAGGGTGCACAACATGCACATGAGCAGTGCACAGAGTGCAAGGGAGTGTGGGAGAAGCACCACGTGGGTTGTGGATGGTGCACAAGATTGTGTATTGCTCAGAGAATTCACAGGGGTGTGCAAGGGTTGAGGGAGGCATGGTGAGAGCCAGGGAGGTTGAACAGTGGTGTAAGAGAATGCATGAGTGGTGCCATGCAGATCAGGGAGGTTGTGTGGGGCATGAGGGAGTGCACAAAATGCACTACAAAGGACAGGGAGGGTGCATGGGGGTGTGCAAGAGACCACCAGGAGGTAGTGAATGACCAGTTTCATCTTTATTGAAACTCATCAGGTACATAAGATATTACTACCAGTAGTAGATCTTCTACCAGGAATTGAACTCTTGGGCCATTGTGCTTTATATAGTATACCTGAATTTATGATTTATAATGGAACTGATTGTCAAAGTTTGCACAAAAAAAGGATATATGGATGACATTTGAGAGGCATACATCTTCCTTACTTGAGAGGCAGAACAATTATCAATCTATGTTCCATGAGTCCAACAGCCAGAAGGGGGAATTATTTCAATATCCTGTTTATTACTTCTGTATTTCTATTTATTATTTGTTTATTATTGTTCATCACTTGACCACTTGGAAGCAACGCATGGATCCATCACAAAATCTATCATGAAGCCATTCCTTTATGTGTGCTGAAGTGCTACAGAACCTCTAAATAGTCTCAAGAATTCCAGAACAGATTTGAAGGAGCATGTTGCGATTTGAATAGCTCTTCATTCCATCCGTCCATCCGTCCATCTTGTGATGTAGATGAAATATATACCACTGCAAGTATATATGACAGGGGAAAGCTAAGAAGCTCCATTTTAGGAAAATTATCAATGTCTCCCTCCACCCACATCCATAGACCACAACTTTAAAACTTTTGATCTAAAGAGTCATGTCACATACAGGAAGGTTGGGGTTGGACCCAACGAAGCTTGCAGCCACTTCCAACACTCTGATTTACTGCCCAGCAGATCAGTTTATGGTGTGAGGAAACAGAATAAATGGCAGTTCAGAATCTCCCACTATTAGCATCTCATTCAACTTGACTCCAGTCATGTTTGGTGGTAGGTAAGGGTCCATCTTGATTCATTTAACTATAGCACAGAACTTTCCAAGCTGTATGATGTCATCACCAGGCAGCAGCAAACTCACCCAGAGGGCGCTGTTGTCGTGGCTGGGGACTTCAATCAAGCTGGTCTGAAGACAGTTCTCCCCAAGTTTGTACAGTATGTGCAAGTTCCCACCAGAGGGAAGAACACTTTAGACCAGGAGTGTCAAACTCAATTTCATTGAGGGCCACATCAGCATTGTAGTTGCCCTCATGGGGGCAGGTGGGTGTGGCCTACTGGGTGGGCATGGCTAGGATGGGCGTGGCCTACTGGGTGGGCATGGCCAGCTCAACATCACTTGCTTCAGGGGTTCCTAGGTAGGACTGGGGCAGATCTGAGGGTCTCTGGCAGAGGAGGATCGGACCGGGGCGAGTGCCAGGACATGGTCCCTCCCACCCTCCCTCTCTTCAATCCTCTGTTCTTTCCTTCATCCCTTCCACCCTCCCTTCCTTCCTCCCTCTGTTCCTTCCTTCCTTCTTCCCTTCCTTTCTCTGTTCCTTCCTTCTTCCCTCCCACCCTCCCTCCCTCCCTTCCTTTGCCTTCTCATCTCTTTCCTTCCCCTGCACTCCGGAAGGGGTGATGGGAGGGGGAGGGATTGCCAGCACTAATATGCTGCTGCTGGCCATTCCTATACTATGTGGGTGGGTGGGGGTTGGCACTGATCTACAACCTGGTTGCATCCATCAAAGCCAGAACACACTCAGCCTAAGATCGACTGGAACCAGCAAGGAGCTGCCCTGCCACCTCTGTCCAGTGGCGTAGCGTGGGGGGTGCAGGGGGGGCCGGCCGCACCGGGCGCAACATCTGGGGGGGGCGCGCTCGCACTCGGGAGGGATGGAAGACGCGCCGAAGCGCCCTTCGCGCGGCTGGAGTCCCGCGGGGGGGATCCGGGGCTGAGGCGCACTCGGGGAAGCAGCAACTCACAACCAGCTACTCTTGGGGGAACGGAGTCACAAAGCCGGCCAGACAGGGCTCGGAGCCATCCCAGACCACAGCTGCACTTCCACCTTTCCCAGGGTGGCCCCCGCAGACGGAGCGCAGTGCAGGGCACCAGCATGCCCCACTGCCAGAGAAGCGCCCGCCGGTGCGGCCCCGACTCCCTCACCCCGCGGCAGGTGGCGGCGGCGTAGCGGGGCTTGCGAAAAGCGGGGCGGTCGGCGGCGGCTGCTCCCGGCGCCGGGCAAGGGCAAGCAGGGCAAGGTCGCTCCTGCTCAAAAGCCAGAGTTCAGCAGCTGGCGAGGCGCTCACGCGGGGCTCTCCCGGGGCTGGCGGGCCGAACGGGGACCGGCCTCCCCCTCTCCGCGCTAGAGCGGCCCCCGCGGTGGCGGCCCGGTGCATGTGGCTGAGGGGGCGGCGGTGGCGGGAGGGGGGTCAGAGGAGCGAGCCGAGCTCTCCCAGGGCAGCAGGTGTGGGCTGGTGCGGCTCCAGGCTCAGCCGCAGCTCCGGCCAAGGGCTGCCAAGCTCACGGGGCGTCATGCCGGCCCCCTCCCTCGCTCCCCGTGCCCGGATGCGCCCCCGGCAGAAGCCCCGGCCAGCCGCGGTGCATGCCTGAGCGAGACGGGCAGCTGCACTGACGGGTCCCGCTCTCTTCCAGGCATCAGAGGTAAGAAAGGGACGGCAGCGCCCCCAGCCGCCCCCCCGCTGGCTCCGAAGCGGAGGCTCCGCTGCGCCGCCCACCTCCTGGCACGGCCTCGGGTCCCGGCGCTTCTGCCGCACGTGAGGGAGGGGATGCCGGACCTTCCCCCTTTTCCCGGGGGAGGCGTGGGTGGGGGGTGCGGCGGACGCCCAAGATGCGGGGCTCCCTGCGGCAGACTCGAGTGCTAAAATCCACGGGTTAGGGGGCGCAAATTACTTGCCTTGCCCCGGGTGCTGACAACCCACGCTACGCCACTGCCTCTGTCCTGCCCCCTGGGTGTGCGCACAGGAGACAGCCAGGGCAAGACAGCCAGCAGGGATGCGGGGCTGCCTCGTGGATTTAAGGCTGAGTGTATTCTGGCTTTGATGGATACAATCAAGTTGTAGATCAGCACCAACCCCCCCCCACACCACTAGCACCTCCACCCTTGCAGCCACAAGGCATCGCTTTCATTGACACAGACCCCCCCTCCCCACACAGGAAAGCAAGACCGGCTGCAACAAGGCAGCACTCACAATCTCTCCCCCTCCCATCACCCCTTCCTGAGCATTGAGGAAGAAAAGATGAGAAGGAGAGAAGGAAGGAAGGAAGTGTAGCAGAGATGGGAATTGGGGGGGATTGGTGCTGGCTGGGAGGCTTTGCTAGAGCTCTGGGGATTCAGCAGAGAGGTTGGGAGCTCCAGAGGCCTCCGCAGAGGCTGGGGGTGGGGCGGGGCTCTTGGGGAGGGATTTTTAAAGGGGAAGAGGAGATTGACTGTGGGAAGAAGACTTTAGTTTCTCTTTTCCGGAGAGACAAATCAGAAGGAGGGAGAGCAAGGTAGGAAGTTTATTCTCTGGAGAGAGAATTAAAAAACCTTTTTGCCTTCCTACTTTGCTACACTTCCTTCCTTCTCATCTCTTTCCTTCCTCCACGCTCAGGGGTGATGGGAGGGGAAGAGATTGCCAGCGCTGCCATGTTGCTGCTGGTGTTGTTATCCCGCATGGGGGGGGTCTGTCCCAGTGAAAGGAAAGCCTCATGGCTGCAAGGCTGGAAGTACTGGTGGGGATGGGGGTTGGTGCTGATCTACAACCTGGTTGCGTCCATCAAAGCCAGAACGCACTCAGCCTAAGATCCACTGGAATCAGCAAAGAGCTGCCCCGCCATCTCTGCCCCACCCCCCAAGTGTGTGCACAGGAGATGGCCAGCACCGGCATCCTGGATGAAGTCAGCATGCATAACAAGACAGCCAGCAGGGACACTGGACTCTGCTTGCGTGCGCACAGAGGGGGCAGGGCAGGGCTGCCCCGTGGATTTAACACTGAGTGCGTTTGGCTTTGATGGCTGCAACCAGGTTGTAGATCAGCACCTGGTCGGCCTGGGCCGGGCCGAGATGCAGTGGGCCAGTCCTTCGCTCTTTTCAGAGCAGGTCCCCAGGCCGGATGGAACCACATGTTGGTCCGCATCTAGCCCACGGGCCTTGTGTTTGACGTGTCTGCTTTAGAACATGTGTACTCTAATCTGAAACAAGCATACAGAGCTTTGCCTCTCCCCCACCTGGGTACATCCGACCATCTTTCACTCCTGTTGTGCCCAAAGTATGTCCCTCTCAGGAAAAGGACTCAGGCAGTCACAAAAAGGGTCAGAACCTGGCCAGTGGGTGCTCTCAGTCAGTTGCAGGACTGCTTTGAAACCACTTACTGGAGTGTATTTGAAGAACAAGATCTAAATTCATATACAGATGCCGTACTCTCTTATATTAGAACATGCACTGATAGGGTAACAACAGAAAAGTGCATTAGAGTTTACGGGAACTGTAAACCCTGGATGACTGCAGAGATACGAACACTCCTGAGAGCCTGGGATTCTGCCCTTAAGGCAGGGGACAGGGACACATACAGAGGCGAGGGCAAATCTCAGGAGAGGCATTAGGATGGCGAAACAGCAATATAAACACAAGGTGGAGAACCACCTAGCAGACAACAATCCGAGGCAAGTGTGGCAGGGACTGCATCACTTAACCAACTACAAGGGCAGTACGAGGAGCATGGTTAACACCGATGCCTCGTTGGCTGAGGAGCTGAATATCTTCTTCGCTCACTACGAGGTAAAAAGACCAGACCCCGTAACCTCTGCTGGCCGGCCTTCTGATTTTCAGCAACTCACCCTATCTGAAGACCAAGTGAGAGCTGTATTGAAGGCTGTGAATCCCAGCAAAGCCGCAGGCCCAGATGGGGTGCTGGGGATAGTGGTAATGAACTGTGCCGACCGATTAGCAGGGGTCCTGACTAGGATCTTTAACATCTCCTTGCAAACGGCATGTGTACCATCGTGCTTGAAAGCAGCTACCATTGTCCCAGTCCCCAAGAAAACTGCAGTTGAGTGCCTGAATGACTACAGACCTATTGCACTAACGTCTGTAGTCATGAAATGCTTCGAAAGATTGGTTCTCCAACATCTCAGGACATGCCTTCCACTGGATTTTGATAAACATCAATTTGCCTACAGGGGGAACAGGTCGACAGACGATGCCATAGCTACTGCTTTACACTCTGTAGCAAGTCATCTTGAGAAACCTGGAAGCTATGTCAGGATGCTTTTTGTTTATAGATTGGTTTTCAACACCATTTTGCTGAGCACTGTCATCGAGAAGCTGACTGACTTGAAATTTCCCCCCTCCATCTGCGATTGGATTCAAGACTTTCTCAGGGACCGGTTACAAACAGTGGGGGTCGGGTCTGCTTTGTCAACCCCTCTGAAGCTTTGCACCGGCTCACCACAGGGCTGCGTGCTTAGCCCCTACCTGTACTCTTTGTACACATATGACTGTGTATCATCCGACCCATCTACTGCAATAATTAAGTTTGCAGATGATACTACCGTGGTGGGTCTTATTACAGGTGGGGATGAGACAGCATACAGGGTGGAGGTACAAAAACTATCCATATGGTGTTGTAACAACAACTTGCACCTGAACATTTGCAAGATGAAAGAGATGGTGCTAGACTTCCGGAGGAGAAAGGAGGAAACTGCCCCACTTTACATCGGGGAGGACTGTGTGGAGAGAGTTTCCTCCTTTAAATTTCTGGGAGTCTACCTCTGCAAAGATCTGACCTGGAAAGTTAATACAACCCAGGGGGCCAGAAAGGCCCAACAGAGACTTCACTTTCTCAGGGTCTTGCGGAAGGACAGGGTAGAACAACGGCTTATGACCATCTTTTACCGGTCTACTATAGAGAGCATCCTCTCGTATGGTATTGTGGTTTGGTATGCTGGTCTGAGAGCCATGGATAGGAAAGTATTACAGAGGGTGGTGAACACAGCACAAGACATTGTGGGCTGTCCCCTGACACCACTGGATGACATCGCCAGGGCTCACTGCCTTGGAAGAGTGAGGAAAATTCTCAGGGATGACTCACACCCTGGACGGTATCTCTTTACTCTCCTACCATCGGGTAGAAGATGTAGGAATATAGCCAGCCATACCAACAGGCTGAAGAACAGCTTTTATCCATGGGCTGTTAGGCTTTTGAATGGGAAATAATTTTATAAATTTTATGCATAATTGACTTGCGAGGCCGGTGCGTTGTGCAATTAGCTCTCATGGTGTAATAAGATGGAGGGTTTGTGTCACTGTAAGTTGGGAGTGGGGGCACAGAGGCTCAGCCAATCTCAATGTATACATGGTTGTACTTCGACAATAAAAGTTTCATTCATTCATCACAGACCTCTTCCTGCAATGACAGGAAGGGATTTATGCCTTAATAATACAGTCATGTTCATAAAGTGTTGGGGTGATTCCTGAAATGATTTATGTCTCATAGCAATCTGAGAAATGTTTCTATGGCCCATGAAAGATAGGATTATAAGAAGGGGCTGCCTGGGGAAAAAAACACTATAAGAACTGCATCTGATTGTAGAACATGTAGCCTGTAGGGCTGTGGTGGTGAACCTATGACACGCATGCCACAGGTGGCACGCAGAGCCCTCTCTGTGGGCACGCGTGCTGTTGCCCCAGTCCTAGGCCTTCAGCTGGGTTTTATAAAACCTTTTTGCTTGTAGTCATCTCATATGAGCTAGAGTGCGATAGACTTAATAGTTTATTGTTGTTAGCATATGGATGTTTATGATTGTTCTTTGTTTTTATACCTTGTACCTAGCTCTGGGAAGTCGGGGGGGAGGGGGGAATTGGGGGGAGGGATAGGGAGGGTTAGGTAGGGGTGGGTGGAGGGAGGGGGTGAAGTAGCCGAAGGACCACTCGGGACGACAGGCTAGTAACAACAGATTTATTTAAGAGCAAAGGCAAACATAGAATAACTGTCCGGCTTTTATAGCCGGCAGCTGGTAGTGAGAACCAATCAGCGGTGTCCGTTTTGGCGCCCTGTCAGGCAGGGACCAATCCGCGTCGTCTTTTGTTGACAGCTCCGGCTTCCGCGTGTCTTGGTGTTTTGACAGCCGCGAGCTGTCAGTGGTTGCGCCTGCGCTGTATGGTGGATGCTTTGACAGCTCAGGCTTCTTCGTAGTCCGGCGTTTGACAGCCGCGAGCTGTCAGTGGTGGCGCCTGCGCGGTGCGGGGAACTTTGACAGCTGTCAAAGTTCCCGCGTGTTTTCTTGTCAGGCTGCTTTAGTTTATACGCTTGCTGCTGCCGTATTATTTGAACATTTAACATATATACATCTCTCTCAGGGGATTGTTTACGTATATAACACACCCCTTACCCCTCCCCTGGTGCGTTTCCATCTTCTTGGATGTTTGAACCTGCCCACTGATAGTCTTTTAGGTAGGTGGGTGGTCTCCGATTCCTGTTTGAGCGGCGAAGGGGTGGAGGGTGGTGAGGTTCCGGGTCTTCGTTTTGGTGTTCTTCTTCCTGGTTTGGAATAGGCAGCATTTCCGGTGGGAGCTGTATGCTGGCATTGGTTGGTTGCCCAGAATTGTGTGGTGGTTGTCTGGGTCTGAGCTGATCAATATGGCGGCGTATGTTGCCCTGTGCTTGCGTAGCTATAAGGTATGAGATGGGCCCTGTTTGTTTTATTACTGTTCCTTGGACCCACTTGTTTTTATCTGTGTATGATCGTGCCCAAATCAATTGTCCTGGGTTGAGTGTGCGGGTAGGGTGGGGGTGTGGTTCTTTTTCTGGATACGTGTCAGGGTGCAGTCTGTCCAGACGTGTTATTAGCCTTCTCCCCCATCTTAATTCTGCTGGTGATTTGCCGGTCGTAGAGCATGGTGTTGTGTGTTGTGCTAAGAGGAACTGGCTGAGGCGCCTCTGCCAGTTTCCTTTAACGAATTTTTTTAATGCTTCTTTCGTGGATCGTACCATAATTTCAGCCATTCCGTTTGACGAAGGGTGGAACGGCGCCGACGTGACCAGCCTAATACAATTCTTCATAGCGAAGATCTGAAATTCACGAGAGGTGAATTGAGGCCCGTTGTCAGAAACTATGGTGTCAGGTAAGCCGTGCGTAGCGAATATTTTTCGTAAAGCTTGAATAGTGGCTTGGGACGTTATTGTTCTAAGGGGGGTGACTTCCAGCCATTTTGAGTGGCTGTCTACTACAATTAAGAAACTTTGGCCTTGGATGGGTCCCGCAAAATCTACATGTATACGTGACCAAGGGTTTCTTGTTGTCTCCCATTTATGGATTGGAGCCTGGGGTGGTTCATTCCTGGTCTCTTGACAGGTATAACACCCACCTACGTACTTTTCTATTTGCTTATCTATGCCTGGCCACCACACATAACTTCTAGCCATCGCCTTCATTTTTACAATTCCAGGGTGTCCTTCGTGTAAAATTTGTAATGTTTGGTCTATGTTCCTCTCTGGTATGATGACCCTATTTCCCCACAGCAGGCATCCTCTATGTGTTGAGATCTCATTTTTTCTGTTATAATAAGGTTGGAATTGAGGTTGTGGATTTTGAGCTGGCCAACCTGTAGTGGCCCATTTGAGGATTCTGGCAAGTATTTTATCTTTGGCAGAATTATTAGCTATGATGTTTGCAGTCAGGGGGCATTCTGGAAGTTGGGAGATTGCTAAAATCTGGCTGGCTGGGGCTGGGTCTGGGTCCCTGGTTTGTATGGGCAGTCTGCTGAGGCAGTCAGCATGACCCAATTCTTTACCTGGTTTATGTATTAGTTGATAGGAATAGGCTGCTAAGAAGGTTGACCATCTTAGCATTCTCGGGGAGAGAATTTGTGGAGTAGTTTTGTTCCACGTGAATATGCCTAGCAGGGGTTTGTGATCTGTAATTATAGTAAATGGTCTTCCATACAGGTAATCGTGAAATTTTTTGACCCCTGCTACTATTGCTAGGGCTTCCCTGTCGATTTGGGCGTAGTTTCTTTCAGCTTTGGTTAGAGTGCGTGAATAGAAGGCTATGGGTCTTTGTGTGCCGTCCTTGAATATGTGACTTAAGACAGCCCCGATTCCATAGGGAGAGGCATCGCAAGCGATGCATATTGGGGTGTCCTCCCTGAAAAGGGTGATAGTTGAACTGTGACAGATAATCTTTTTTAATGATTGGAAGCTACTCTCGTGTTCTTTGGTCCAAGACCAAGTTGTACCCTTGTCTAGGAGTCTGTGCAGAGGCTCCGCAATAGTGGCCTTATGGGGGATGAAGGCATGGTAAAAATTTAACAATCCTAAAAAGGATTGCAGCTCTTGCTTATTCCTAGGACTGGGTGCGGTTTGAATAGCCTGTAGTTTTTCTGAGGTGGGGTGGATGCCCTGGCTATCTATTTTGTACCCTAGGAATTCAGTGGATGTGACTCCAATAGAGCACTTTTCCCGCTTAAGTTTGAGGCCGGCTTCTCTGAGCCGGCTTAGCACAGCTGACAGCCTGTCAGCTAAGTTCGCTTCGTTTTCTCCGGCGATGAGAACATCGTCGAAGTAGGGGCAGACCCCGGGTATTCCTTTCAGGGTCTTCTCCATGATACCCTGAAATATACCCGGGGCCGCCGATATGCCAAATTGGAGCCTCTTTACCTTAAAGGCACCGCGGTGGGTGACAATTGTCTGGGCCTCCGCAGTGTCCTCAGTGACAGGTAGCTGTAAGTACGCCTGAGCGAGATCGAGCTTGGCGAAAAGGGTGCCCGAGCGGATGGAAGCAAATACGTCCCTTACCGCTGGCACCGGGTAGGCATGGGGGCTGAGGGCTAAGTTGACTGTCGCCTTATAATCGGCGCACAGTCTCACTTCCCCATTAGGTTTGATTGGGGTGACGATAGGGGTCTCCCAGGTTCCCCCTTCTGTGGGCTCAAGCACCCCTAGTCCTACGAGGCGATCAAGTTCGTTTTCGATTTTTTCCTTAAGGGCAAAAGGTACCCTCCTGGCTCTTATCTTAACTGGTTGGATTGCAGGGTCTAACTGTAAGGAGATGGGGGGACCCGTGTATTTCCCTAAAGTGCCATCGAAAACGTCGGCGAATTTATCGCAAACGGCTTCTAGGCTGGGTGTTAGGATGGTGTTAACCCCAGTTAAGGCGATACCTAATGGACTGAACCAGTTTAGTCCTATCAAATCGGTGCGGTTCCCTGGTGTGACTAAAACCTCCAGGGGCCCCTTGAACCCCTTGTACTGCACTACGACCTTGGCTTTTCCTTCCACCGGAATGGGGGTTTTCTGGAAGTCAGCTAGGTGTACCTGAGTTTGTTTCAGGGGGATTTGTCCTCGGCCCTTCTGACAGATCTCCTGATAGGTTGTTAGAGAAATTAAGGAAACTGCCGACCCGGAATCTACTTCCATGTGGCAGGGCACCCCCTGAATCCTGACCCAGATCTTAACCTTGGAGCTTATGCTGTTTACCCTGTCCACAATCTCTACCAGGGGCCCTGGGTGGGGTTCTCTGCTGGCCTGGGCAGCTGGCCTACCTGGGGGGTTTGCCTCCACCTCATTGATGTTGTCCCGGCCCTTGCTGCGGCACACCGGCTTGATGTGGCCGGTCTTCCCGCAATTGTGGCATTTCGCGTTCCTAAAACGGCAACCTCCTCGGGCATGATTGCCCCCGCAGCTGGCACAGGCGGCTCGTTGCTCGTAACGCGGTGGCGGTGGAGGGTTCCTGGCTCCCCGGCGGTCCGACGTCTTTCCCCTTCTCGGCTGTCGGTGCTCCATTCGGCGTTGTAGGGCTTCTCCGTCGGTGAAATCTACCGACTCTCCGCTGTCGCTGAAGGCTGCGCTTTCCTGGTAGACGGTCGCGGGGGTCTCTGGGGTCGTGTTGGTCGGCTTCTTCTTGTGGCTGTGTTCGTATGCCATGATCTCCCTGGTCAGCTCGGCCAGGTTCATGTCGGGTTTGGACGTCAGTTTTTTTTGTAGCTTCTCGTCCCTCAGACCGATCACCACCTGGTCTCTGATGCGGTCTTCCAGGTCGGGGAAGCAGCAGTTCCTTGCGGCATGCCTGACCCCGGCGATGAATTCGTTGGCGGGCTCGTCCTGCCGTTGTTTCTTTTGCGCGAATTGCACCCGCCAATATAGTTCTGATCGAGCCGGCATGTAGTATTTGCTCAGCTGGTCCACCAAGTCCGCGTAGGAGACTTCAGTGATGGGCACTGGGCTGAACAACCCGACGGCTGCATCGTACACCGGGGGCCCGCTGATGTACAGCAGAGCGGCGGCCTTTGCTCGGTCGTCAGTGATCTTACTGACGAGGAGGAATCCCTCGACTTGGCCGAGGTGTGATTGCCATCTCTCGGGATGGCGGGTATCAAACTCCCTCACACGGCCGAAGTTTGCCATGTCGTCCGGTCCTGGGTTGCTCCGATGGAAGTTAAAACTTCCGTGACAGCTCTTGCCGGGAACTCCCTTCCTCGGCCGTGACTTCAGCTCCGGAGCGATCCCACCTTCGTCGCCAGTGAAGTAGCCGAAGGACCACTCGGGACGACAGGCTAGTAACAACAGATTTATTTAAGAGCAAAGGCAAACATAGAATAACTGTCCGGCTTTTATAGCCGGCAGCTGGTAGTGAGAACCAATCAGCGGTGTCCGTTTTGGCGCCCTGTCAGGCAGGGACCAATCCGCGTCGTCTTTTGTTGACAGCTCCGGCTTCCGCGTGTCTTGGTGTTTTGACAGCCGCGAGCTGTCAGTGGTTGCGCCTGCGCTGTATGGTGGATGCTTTGACAGCTCAGGCTTCTTCGTAGTCCGGCGTTTGACAGCCGCGAGCTGTCAGTGGTGGCGCCTGCGCGGTGCGGGGAACTTTGACACCTGTCAAAGTTCCCGCGTGTTTTCTTGTCAGGCTGCTTTAGTTTATACGCTTGCTGCTGCCGTATTATTTGAACATTTAACATATATACATCTCTCTCAGGGGATTGTTTACGTATATAACACAGGGGGGATTGTTAAAGATAAAATGTATTGTAAAACTTTTCAATAAAAAAAAACCTTTTTGCTTTAGGCCTCCACCGCCGTGTGCAAAAAAAAAAAGTTCAATCAATCAATTTCAACTTCTCATGGGGAAAAAAAGATCTTGCAAAGTTGGAATTGATTGATTGAATGTTTTAGTCCCACCCAGTCTGCTGTTACCACTGCAGCCACGCCCACCCAGCACCCGATGATACATAAGTGGGTTTTGGTTGCAGTTTGGGCACTCAGGCTCTAAAAGGTTCACCATCACTGCTCTAGAGGCACGGGCTGGATGTATGTTTTAGCTGACTTTTTCAAGATTTCTCCTAATATTGGCTTTTTAAATGTATCTTAGTTACTCATATTTTTTTTGGAGTATGGTGGTCAAATTCCAAATTTGCCTCTGCCACAAAAATTTATACCATTATAGTTTGTTAATTTTTAAGGTATCACAAGACTATTTTTAAACACAGAAGTGGTGGGTAAAAAGTTCATTCAAGATCCTACCACATCCAAGCCAATGTTAAGAGATGGCATAAGATTCCTGCCTTGAGCAGGGGGTTGGGCTAGAAGATCCCCTTCCAGCCCTATGATTCTATGATTCAAACAAACAGGTCTTTAATGCTTCTGAAAGGCGGATATGATTGAAGCTAACAAAATCTCAGGGGAAAAGGATGATGTTCCAAAAGTTGGCAGCAGCAACAGAACATCAACAGAGAAGGCAGACTTCCTAGATCTCTTGTCTAGACCAGGGCTTTTTAACCAGTGGTATGTGTATCACCGGTGGTACATTGGCACCTGGCAGGTGGTACGCAGCCCTGCCCAGCCTAGCCAAGGGTAGTGGGGGGAGGGAATGAGCCAGAGCGGCACAGCACAGGACTTGCCCTGAGAGAGTCTTCAGGAGCTGTAGGGCTGCTGGGGCGAGTCAAAGGCCCCGGGATCGGCACCTCCGACTCATCCACAAGAGAAAGGAGAAGGAGGGGAGCAGAGATGCTATAAAAGGAGGCAGTGCTTCATTCATTCAAGCAAGTCTCCTTTATGTTCTTGTCTATTTTGCTGTTGAAAAGTAAACCACTGCTATTCTACCAGTAGCATGAGTATTTTTCTCACCTCTTCCCATCAAATGTTGGTGAGAAGCAGAATTCCAAATGGTAATCTAGGGCTTACAAATTGAAAAGATAACTTTGGTCATAATTCAGGAGAATTATTTTTATATGATTGTTCTGGGGAAAAAAACATTGCAAAAGTAGTCTAATTCTATAGTTTTCACAGAATTTCAGAAAAAGCTCTCAGTTCAGCCCTCCAAGGCTGGAGTTCATCAGATCTGCCAGATCTGATGAACTATGATTTCCAGAATTCCCTAACACCATGATCATTGGTCAAATAGATCAGCAATTTTTTTTAGAAAATTTTATTAAATATACATTTAAAAATAAAAGTGGACATGATTCAACTTCCCTAGCTACAACACTACTATTAGTATTATCTTATATTACAGAAAGAAATAACAAAAACCTAAAATACAGTCTATAACAGGACAGAGTATAACAAACTGTACATATAACATCTGTCGGGTTTTTTTTAGTAAACTGTCATTCAGTCCACAGTGTTATATTTATGTATCTTTCAGTTGTGTCCATTATATAGATGCAAATAAGAAATCCTTACATTATTAACCAATTAAACAATGTTCATCTCAGCGATCCTCCTTAACTTTAACCAATTGTACAAATTTTGCCAAATTTCATAATACTCCGTTTCGTTCTTATTTTTGATCTCTAGGGTTAACCTGTCCATTTCAGAGCAGGATGAAATTTTATCTATTATTTCTTCTTCAGGGGGTGTTTCCTTTCTTTTCCATTTTTGGGCATAGGCCAGTCTTGCTGCGGTTAAGATATGTACTAATAAGTAGAGAGATGCTTTACTGAGATTATCGTTAATAATTCCTAATAAAAAGATTTCTGGTTTTAAATCAATTTTTTGTCGTAATATTTCTTCCAACCAATTTTTTATCCGCTGCCAAAAATTTTGCACTTCTGAACATTCCCACCACATATGATAATAAGTCCGTGGAAGCCTTCTGCATTTCCAGCATATTGGTGAGATTTTTTTGTCTATTTTTGCTAACCTTGTAGGGGGAAGATGCCATCTATAAAACATCTTGTACAAGTTCTCTTTATAGGAGGTGGCTAGCGTTAATCTCCTATTTCTATCCCATAGTAATTGCCAATTATCTAAGTCAATATTATAACCAAAATTTTTACTCCAGGTTAACATTGTTTCTTTTACCTGTTCTTCTAACAAATCCTGTTCTAATAAATATTGATATATCTTTTTTATCATTGGATCTTCTGTTCCTAGAAGAATTTTATCTAATTGTGTATGCTCTAATTTTATCCCTGGTTCTTTTTTATCTTTTCTGTATCATGACTGTATTTGTAAGTAATTACAAAGACCAACAACTTTTATAGATTCATTTTTATTAAAATCTGTAGAACATCAGATCACCAGACTGCCTTCAATATCCCACTTTACCCCAGACTATAATTACAGACTGCAGCACCACTCTGTGGAGAAAAAAATGAGAAAGAAAATACTGCAATCAATATTTGAATCTTCAAACAAGGTACCATAGTATATAATGTACTGATTCACAAAAGAAAAAAATAGTGGATACTTTACTGTTTTACCTTTACTAAATTTCTTTATTTATTTAGTGTATGGCACCTTCATTAAAACCAATCATTAAAATAGAATAGCAACCTTCCTAGTTCTCTTCATCATGCAAAGTTTTGCCCATACACAACCACAAATGCCTGTTGAAGAAGTAAGTTAATAAAAATATTAGTCTAGATTAGTGGTTTTCAAATTAGGCAATTTGAAGATGTGTGTAGTTCAGTTCCCAGATTTGGCTGTTGACTTCAACCTCTGTGCTGGATGGTGAATTCTTAGAGTTAAAGTATACATCTCTTCAAGTTGCCAAGTATGAATATCATGTTTCATACATTTTTCAATCATGGGTTTTTCAGTTGAAAGGTTCAAGACAGAGATGGAAAATGGAATGCTCGTACTCAATGTCAGGTTATTTCCAGCATTCAGATACATATAATAGATAGGAATACAGATATAGACCTTATAAATTAGATTTCACATGCCCCAGTTTATCACCCTCCAATGGCAACCAAATTTAGTGCCCAAGGAGCCATTCCCCCTTGCCTTAAGATGGAAGGAAGGGTGTCCTAGCCATCTAGCTTTATTAAATTAAGGGTAAACCAAATGGATTAGTCAGGGTTGATATCAGAGGTCCTTAATTTAATTTCCACTGAACAACAAGACTGGGAAAGTGAAGTCTCAAGAAAGAATCCTTATATAGAAAGATTTGCTGAGAAACACACCACAAAAACAAATCACATTCTTTCCCCAGCCAATCAAACTAAACTCAGCTTATGAAAATTGCAGTCCTTTTGCCCAAAGCTTATTTCAGACCTAATTCCAAACAAAATCTATTTTTGCGGTGGTCTTGTTTAAAATATTTATCCTTATGTTATATCAATTACACTAATTGAAAACAGCATTGGATGAAGCTACCACATATCTTTTTAATTTGTGCATGTCTGTTTGTGTGTCTGTATGTGTGTGTATTCTCAGAACTAACTAAATATATGGTCCCACATTGTCTACTTCCAAATGAAAAAGCCCTTTATGCTTGCAGTTACTGATCTTATAAAAATAGATTTTAATCAAAGTAAGAAAATATTTTTCCTTCTGTGATATTGATGAAGCAAATTGGCTTTACAAATGTATTCTTTTTTACATCTAGGATCTATTTGAGACATACTGTAAGTAGCATTAGATTGGGACACACAAAAAAACAAAGAAGCAATTGTCCTTTGATAAGACATTTCTTTTTCCATCTCATTTCCACAGTATCTATTCTGATTCCTGTTGCTTCCTAGCTTGCATTTATTCCAGATATTTAGTCCCTCCCCAACCCTGATCTGCAAAAAATGTTTTTGAGATTATCTCAAAACAGAGTATTGATGTAGTAGTGGTGGGGGGAGAGGAGAATCTGAATTTGAGACCCCAGAAAACAGCTCCAGTATTAAAATTAAGCATTACATATAAAAAGGACCTAATTGTACAGTGGATCAATAATAATGAGTATTAAATGAATTGTAGAAGAAAAGTAGCAGAATCCAACTATCCAACTTGTATTCATTAGTTTCAGCTCTGCTTCCACATCCATTCTAAATTTAGCTTAGCGAATTGCTCTTTTTAAAGCATAGCAGATGGGCTGCATGGCTCCTTCTTCATCATCCATTTGCCTCGTCTGCTACAGAAACTATTTTGCCTCATTGCACACTTACAGCAAAATCCTATAGGAATTTCACAAGACAACAAGAAGGGTGGAGGAGAAAGGTTGCTGAGCAGAACAGGCCAAGACTTTCCATTTTTGTTGTCTGCTGAGGACATCACAACACAGTGAGTGAGTGCCTGTGATTTTGAATTCCTCTATTGGCTACTTGGGCAAGCTGGTTTTAGTCCTCTATACTGGCTGGTCTGCAACCTGCCAAAGCAGACCCAACCAGATAATGGAACGTGGTAGATGAAGACCACTTGTTCTATGTAGGGAGGAAAGCAAGACTTCTTCAGATGTTCTCTAGAACATATTGGATGGTAAGAAGAATGGAGCTATTTCTAGCATGAAGGCAACTTGGCAAAGCAGAGGTGTCTATCTGTTTATATAATCATCACAGTACCCAATGCTTATATAGAAAAGTTCTTCCACACTAGCTTCTTTAAAAAAAAGTCTGGGATACATTAAGATCTGATTCAAGGAATTTCACAGTATTTAAAATGATATAATCAGTTTACCTATAAATTAAAGGCAAAGGTTCCTCCGCACATGCGTGCTAGTCGTTTCCGACTCTAGGAGCCCGTGCTCATCTCCGTTTCAAAGCCGAAGAGCCAGCACTTGTCCAAGGACGTCTCCGTGGTCATGTGGCCGGCATGACTAGACGCCAAAGGCGCACGGAATGCTGTTACCTTCCCACTGTAGTGGTCCCTATTTTTCTACTTGCATTTTTACGTGCTTTCGAACTGCTAGGTTGGCAGAAGCTGGGACGAGTAACAGGCGCTCACTCTGTTATGTGGCATTCGGGATTCGACTCGCCAAACTGCCGACCTTCTGATCGACAAGCTCAGCGTCCTAACCCACTGAGCCACCGTGTCCCAATACCTATAAATTAGCCAATTAAAATAAAATCAGGAGAAGAATTGCTGGGCTAGTTTTCCTCAGTGAATGTAGTGCAGCCATGCTTCTATGCTGCTTTTTAAAAGAGGCATGAATAGGAGCAAACCCCATCAACTAGTGGTTATGACTGCTAGCCTTGATTTTTGCTCCTTCAGTAGCTTCCTATGAATCTCCCAGATATACTAACAGTTTTGCAGTTTTTAAGCAGGCATGTCATGGCTGTTGGAAAGGCAAAATTGGGTGGATGAGAAAGCCTCACCACACAGAAAACCCATAAAAGACAATGAATGAAAACAGAATGAATTTAAATTAACAAACTAAACTATACAAACCAAGGTTGTAGCAAGGCCCAAATGGCCTCCAGAAAAGTTTTGTTTCGCAGATTCCAGAAGACAATCAGGGTGGATGTCAACTGGAAGTCCATTAGAAAGCCATTTGCTATTACCTGCTAAAATGGAACACTGTTAACAATTTTATCTTAGGGACCAAGGCATGTGGGGTTCGATATGTTAGCACCAGAACTTTAAATTACAGCTGGTGGCCTATTAATAAATGGCACAGGGCCTAAAGAATTGTAGATCAGGCTTCCCTGAGTGAACAACAGTTGGTACGTAGGTGGTTGCCTTCAATCAGCTATGTCAATGAACTTTAAAGGCAGCCCATGTAGAGTGCATTGCAATAGTCTACGTAACTGGTGACGAGGGCATGAGTCACTGTAGCGGGTCCTCCCACCAGGTAGGGCTGCAGTTGGCACACTAGCTAAAACTGGGCAAACGACATGTTGTTCTAGAACACGGGTGTCAAACTGCTGGCCCGCAGGCCGTACGCATTATCCGGAAGCCACACCCACCCCATTGCCAGCAATGACAAAACTGCCCCAATACGTTGCGCAACATCATGTGAAGTCGCAAGTTTGACATGTCTGTTCTAGAAGGACCCCTATTCAAGCTGAGGTACCATTGCACCAGTAAGGAAACCCAATAGACAAACAATAACTCTGTCCTGCTACAGTTTTATTTATTTTTTTCTCAACTAGGCCCTTACTGACTCCAGGCATCAGAACAAAACTTCACTGGTATCACCTGTCTGACCTTCAAGGCCTCTAGTAGCATTTCCTTTTCAATGAAGTATTAACAAGCATTGGTACAGGAAACTATTCCTCTCCCTACCATACAAAGGTGCCTGGAGGGCAGAGGACATCCTAAAGAGCAACGTATCACCATATTGGAGTTCACAAGCCAGAAGGAACTCTAGATAACTAATAAAGACAATACCATAGCCATCAGCTTTGGTACCCTTTGCACATGGTATCATGGTATGAGTCAATCTGAACAACTTTGTCAGGAAAAATGTTGTGCAAATGGACACAGCCTCTGAGTGAGATTCTTGATGTTTGTTCTGAACTGACCCCCAGAAAACCTCCTGCTAAAGGAATAAGAGAAGAAATGGCATTGTGTATCTCTTAATACTAAGAAATAGGCTTGAATGTGGGCATGTACTTGGGCTCTGTCAGATTAAATTTGTAAAAAAAAACCAAACAGTTTTGCTTATTTTGACTGGTCAAATTGAGGAGATGTAGAGAGAATTGGGAAGGGACACGGTGGCTCAGTGGGTTAGGACGCTGAGCTTGTCGATCAGAAGATCGGCAGTTTGGCAGGTCGAATCCCGAGTGCCACGTAACAGAGTGAGCACCTGTTACTCGTTCCAGCCTCTGCCAACCTAGCAGTTCGAAAGCATGTAAAAATGCAAGTAGAAAAATAGGGACCACTACAGTGGGAAGGTAACAGCATTCCATGCGCCTTTGGCATCTAGTCATGCCGGCCACATGACCACGGAGACATTGGAAATGACTAGCACGCATGTGCGGGGGAACCTTTATCTTTACTAGAGAGAATTGGGAAGATGAATCCAGGCTAAGTTAACTGAAATTGTTCTACACCTTCATTAAGAATACATAGCAGGGGGGGGGGGGATAATATTGTAATTTTTATAAAACTTTTCAATTAAAAAAAGAATACATAGCAAAGGAGGGAGCTCTCTACTGATCAGGGGCCTCGAACCCCTTGTCCATGGACAGGGACTGGTTCATGGCCTGTTGGGTACTGGGCTGTGCAAGGGGTGGGTGAATGCATGAAACTCCATTTGCACAAGCAGCAGGTGGGCATGTGAAACCAGCCCCTCTCTCCACTGCTGCCACCACTACTGCCAGTCCATGGAGCCACTGCTCTAGATCGCCATTATAATCTTTCAAGTACATTTGCCTTTACTATACTAAGAGCTTATCTTGTTTGTTTCTATAGCTTGATCATTAGTGCATATGGAAAATGAAGGCCATAAAATGAGCATATATTCTATTGTTCAATGAATGGTTTCAGAGTCCCCATTTCAGCAGCTCTCCTTTCTTTACTTCAAACAGGATTTTCATTTCTGCCACCCAAGAATTCAGTTTAGAACTCCCCAAAGCAAACTCATTACATTTTGGCCAAATATATTTTATTAATCCTTGTGAGATGCAACCCATCTGATGCTGTCCATCCATCATCTAAGGTCATCCCTAGAGTTTAGACAACCTAAAAAAACCATACCATGCATACCTAAAGTTACTTTTATTAGAACAACTGCTGAAATACAGTCTTGCATAAACTTCTTTTCTTCCCTCCATCTTCATGAGAATTTGGGGCGGGAGTGTCTGAGGTATTTTCACAAAATACTTTCTTGGCTTGAGCTAGAGTTTCATTTATCTGATTATTGCCTTCAAGGCTATCCTCTTTATTCACATCTAAACTATTCAGACTTTGGTCTCAGAAAGTGAACTCTTAAACCATCAATACCATCAATGTAGCCTATCACTGATTTACAAAATAGCAAACTCTTGGTTTAATAGACCAGTAGGATGCAAGGGGAATCCATAAGAACAG
Organism: Vipera ursinii; assembly: GCF_947247035.1. Classification (NCBI taxonomy): domain Eukaryota; kingdom Metazoa; phylum Chordata; class Lepidosauria; order Squamata; family Viperidae; genus Vipera; species Vipera ursinii. The sequence goes on along the minus strand of NC_139516.1, from coordinate 114,341,980 downwards.
AAAATTAACTGACAAATAGGATTTCTAAAATTTATTTATTTATATCCTGCATCTTCTGTTTTTATAAACAACTTAAAGTGACAAACATTTGATATTTGTGTAAAATGTACACGAAATGCACCAAAAAGTATGAAGACTCTACGTACAATAAAATTTATATTTTCCAGCCTGAGTCATCAAATATGGACTTTTTTTCTAGTCATTGGAGTGAAATCCATTATTGCCTGAAATTCAATTTTTTTCCTGAAATTCCAAAATTCCACTACATTCTAATTCCACTGAATTAGAGTTTAGAGAACTAGAGAGGGCCCCAGACAAAGGACAGTGGTGTAAAAGTAGATATTTCATAGTCATTAGAAAAAAATACAAGCTGTAGAGATATTAATGAAACAGAGGTGCTGGGTGTAAAACATGAAACAAATGCGGAAATACTTTATATTCAATTATGTTCCAATTTTTAACACACCATTATCGATACATTGGAACTAACATAATTTACAAAAGATATTCAACATAGATATTGGTAATTCAGCCGCACGAGTTTTGATGGGAGCTTCCCGATACTCCCATGTAACACCTCTTCTCCGTGAGCTGCACTGGCTTCCGGTTGCCCTCCGGGTGAGATTCAAGGTGCTGGTAATGACCTATAAAGCCCTAAATGGCTTGGGTCCGGACTATCTAAGGCAGGGGTCGGCAACCTAAAAAAGAAAAAGAGCCACTGGGAACCGGTTCCATCACAAATTAAAAAAAGAGGGAGCCGCGTGCGTGTGTCCATGCACGCGCATGCGCAAAAAGTTTTTTTGCGCATGCGCGGACGCACGCGGCTGCCATTTTTTAAAAAATGAGATGGAACCGGTTCCCGGTTGCCCGATGGCGACGGCCCGTCTGCAAAGCTGCCGCTTTCGGCAGCTTAGCAGACGGGCCGCGGCAGCTTCCGCAAAGAGCGGCGCCCCTGCCCATTCCGAGAGGTGCGCGCGCACCTCTCCGAACGACCGGAGGTGCGCGCGTACCTCCGCGCGAATGGGCAGCGGTGCCGCTCTTTCAGGAAGCCCGCCGCAGCCCGTCTGTGAAGCTGCCGAAAGCGGCAGCTTAGCAGACGGGCCGCGGCAGCTTCCGCAAAGAGCGGCGCCCCTGCCCATTCCGAGAGGTGCGCGCGCACCTCTCCGAACGACCGGAGGTGCGCGCGTACCTCCACGCGAACGGGCAGCGGTGCCGCTCTTTCAGGAAGCTGCCGCGGCCCGTCTGCTAAGCTGCCGCTTTCGGCAGCTTCACAGAAGGGCCGCGGCGGGCTTCCTGAAAGAGCGGCACCGCTGCCCATTCGCGCGGAGGTACGCGCGCACCTCCGGTCGTTCGGAGAGGTGCGCGCGCACCTCTCGGAATGGGCAGGGGCGCCGCTCTTTGCGGAAGCTGCCGCGGCCCGTCTGCTAAGCTGCCGCTTTCAGCAGCTTCACAGACGGGCCGCGGCAGCTTCCTCAAAGAGCGGCACCGCTGCCCATTCGCGCGTAGGTACGCGCGCACCTCTCCAAAGGTTTGGGGAGGTGCGCGCGCACCTCCGCCCATTCGGGGAGGTGCGCGTGCACCTCTCCAAATGGGCGGTGCCACTCTCCATTTGGAGAGGTGCGCGCGCACCACTGCCCGTTGGAAGAGGTGCGCGCGCACCGGGCGGCTGGGAGCCGCAAGAGACGGCTCAAAGAGCCGCATGCGGCTCCGGAGCCGCAGGTTGCCGACCTGTGATCTAAGGGAACACCTGCTGCCGGCATCATCTTCCCATCGTCCTGTTCGCCCCCACAGGGAGGGCCTTCTCAGGGTACCGCCGGTTAATGAATGCCGGCGGGTTATTCCCAGGGGAAGGGCATTCTCTGTGGGTGCGCCTGCCCTATGGAACCAACTACCCACAGAACTTAGGACTGCCCCCGACCTTCGCTCATTTCGCCGGGACCTGTTAACTTGGCTCTTCGATCTGTTTGGTCCAGACTGTGGGGTTGTTAATTTAACTGGGTTTTAGATTTACTCTTGGGGCTTGAATTTAATTTAATTGTTTTAACTGTTTTTAATTTTTTGTATTCATGGTTTTAACTGCCCTGTAAACCGCCCTGAGTCCTATGGGAATAGGGCGGTATACAAATCCAATAAAATAAAATAAAATAAAATAAAATAAAATAAAATAAAATAAAATAAAATAAAATAAAATAAAATAAAATAAAATAAAATAAAATAAAATAAAATAAAATAAAATAAAATAAAATAAAATAAAATAAATAAAATAAAATAAAATAAAATAAAATAAAATAAATAAAATAAAATAAAATAAATAAAATAAAATAAATAAAATAAAATAAAATAAAATAATAAAATAAAATAAAATAAAATAAAATAAAATAAAATAAAATAAAATAAAATAATAAAATAAATAAAATAAATAAATTTGGAATTTCAGGTTGAAATAGGCCACTCAAAACAAGTTCATTTGCAGGAGAAGCAGCAATTTTCAGGCTGCTACAAGTTCAAATTGGAGGTAAGTTAAGACAATACTGAGAAGTCCAAAACAGATGAGTGCTTTAATGAAGAAAGAAGGAACCAGAGTTTCTTTAGTGTTAGTAGAAGACTGCAGAGACCGTGTCTTTGTAGCCTTGATAATCCTTTCTCTCTGGGTCAAGATGGTGTTTCTGGCTCCCTCCCACTTCCCAGGACCCGTCAGACGGAACTGAGCAGCTGAACAAGGCCCAAAATATACTTCCCAGGCCAGCTTTGGATCGGTCAGAAGAAGATTCAGCAGCTTGGGCTTTACTCCTAATAGGGAAGCCAGTTCATCCATGTAATCAATATAGTGCACTCTTAAGGAATTGTTGCGGCTTGCTGCATGCCTAAGAACAAAGGGTAAGTTAGCCAGTTGAACACCAGAATCATAAAATCATAGAACTATAGGGCTAGAAGAGCTCTTGGAGGCCTTCTAGTCCAACCCAATTCCTGCCTGAGATCCTGCTTCCTCTTCCTTTCCCCTCTACCAATTCACATCCAGATATTTAGAATTCTAGTTGAGCTGCAGTGGTGAGTGGTTTGTTGTTGTACACATCAGTTAACACGTTGAAGTCTTTGTTTTGTATATGTTTCATCTTCCTTCCACTGTATGTAGCATTCATGTTAATGTTGTAAAATATCAAAGAATTGTAATAGTAATACTAATACTTTATTGTCTATATTTAATAATAATAATAATAATAATAATAATAATAATAATAATAATAATAATAATAATAATAATAATAATAATAATTTTATTTGTATACCGCCCTTCTCCCGAAGGACTCAGGGCAGTGAACAGGGCAATAAATACTAATACAAGAGTACAAAAATTAAGAAAAAATTAAACAGTGCCCAATACCTTAAAACAATAAGTTAAAATACATTAAAAACAGTAATAAAACCCCACATAGTCTAGAAGTAGATCACTTATGAATTGTAAACTTCAGTTTTTGTTCTCTAATGCTGGACTATGGCTGAAATAAAGAATTTACAATTGAACTTGAACACTTTTTTTACTTTTAGGACATGTGACCCCTGCTTACTAATCTAAACTAATTACAGTCGCCTTTGGTGAGATGGATAGCTATATAAATTTTATTAATAAAATAAAAATCTAATCTAACCTAATCCAATCTATATCCCATCCCTTTCTGTAAGCAGTATAAAATTTATAAAATATAAATATAAACTTAAAAAAATAAGTTTAATATGTAGCTTTACTAAGTTTGTATCCTATGGGTGAATTTCTGATTGAAATTTTGTAATTTATTCACACAGGCATTTTATATACAAGGCCAGAATATTTTCAGTTCCAACATTCTAGAGAAATAAGCACATTATATGTCATAGTTGATTTCCTACCGTTTTTCATTACACTGGATCTTTTTAGCAATATCAGCCATCATGTCATTATCTGAAGGTAACTTGTTTAGGCCTGAAAAATAACATCAGTTTAATTTTCTGGTGTCCCTTGTAGCTTGAGAACATTTTGCAGATGGGCAATGCAGAAATATAGAACATACCGTACTGTGGACTGAATAGAGAGACTGAAGTACACTGTCACCATGTTCTTTACATGTACAGATATGCTGGAAATAAAAGTTTTTCAATAAAGGGCAAAATGTTGTGGTTCTATAGCAAAACATTAGGAGAATTTTCTGAAGGAGGAATGTGGCTACTCCTGACTCCCAGAAAGAAACCAAAGTAGTAGGATGATGGAGAAGGTGATGCTGAATAAACACTAAATAGAAGCAAACATTGGATTTTATCCAATGTTCTGTGGCTGTAGATTTTTGCAGATCAAATCTGACCCATTACTAAGACAGCAATCCAATGCAGGCTTTCTGGAATGTTCTGCCACTCAGAACAATGATGGCTTGCTTCTGCGTAGGTATGCAGCAATGCATGCAGACATATTACGTGGTAATTTAGAACCAATGCACTTAGCCTCCTGGCTCGGAAACACCAGTTTTGTTTAAAAGATGAACTAGCTCAGGACTGGCTAATTAGCACGAAATAGATTTTCTGTATATCTCAGCTTTTTGTTGAACGGAACTTCAACACAATTGTTAGCTTGACTACTTCAGTATAAACTATGCCTGAGATTATCATGGGCATAATCTAATGTGCTAAGCACATTTGATTTGTGCTTAGATTGTACGCCGCCCTGAGTCTTCGGAGAAGGGCGGGATATAAATGGGATTAAAATAAATAAATAAATAAATAAATAAATAAATAAATAAATAAATAAATAATCTGCACTAAAGCACTCCCGTTTAGCTCCCATCCATTTAAATCAGATGTCAATATACTTCCTTATGGCTTGCAATCACATTTATTAATTTTATATTTTCTTACTCAAATATAAAAGTGTTCTGGCTGCAAAAAGTGAACTTTTGTTTCTGTTCAGACAACAAATACCTCACACACAGTACTATAATCTGAGAGTTTAGTCCCTTTGATTTAAGAGAATTAAACAAAGCCAGTTATGCCAAGTCAGATCATTGGTTAATCACAATACTATAATCTGAGAGTTTAGTCCCTTTGATTTAAGAGAATTAAACAAAGCCAGTTATGCCAAGTCAGATCATTGGTTCATCATGTCCAGTCTATCTGCCTTACTGGCAACTTTACAAGATCTCAGCCACAAGTATTTTGCAGGCCAACCACCCAATATATTTCCTTTTACTTAATGCCCTGTTCTTTAACCATGTATTTATATCAAGTATACATAGTGGTGTGATTGGTCCTAGGGCCATCTGCAGTGCACCAGGGCTCAAATGACCTTATTTAAAATTGCAGAACAATTTTGGTAGAATTTCACTAGTATTCCACTTGCATACTGTAATTCTTCCTTGGTTACTAATTCTTATAAAATGACTCCCAAGTAACAAAATGACATGCTAATTGTGAAAAATTCTCCCTTTGAAAAATGAACTATGCCTTTCTGTAGTACATAGAAGACATAGAACTAAGGAGAAATTTCCTTACCGTAACAACAACCAACCAGTGGAACAGCTTGCATTCAGAAGTTGTGGGTGCTCCAACACTGGAAGCTTTTAAGAAGAACCATTTGTCTAAAATGGTATAGGTCTCCTGCTTGAGCAGGGGGTTGGATTAGAACAGTGGTGGCGAACCTATGGCATGCGTGCCAGAGGCGGCACTCAGAGCCCTCACTATGGGCACATGTGCCATCGCCCCAACCCCGCCTCCACCCACGGCTCCCTCCTCACCAGCAGCCCCCCTGAGGAGAGTCACCCCTTAGTGCGGCCCATGTGTCGCAGCACAGCCAAGGACATAGTCATATGCAAACATTTAGTAGAGATGAAGACTACCTTCATGGACACACAAAGATATATTACATACCTTTGTTCTTATACAAAAGAGAGAGTTGATTATATTCATCAGCACTGCAACCTTCAAATCAAGCAAAACGTCAAGTCATTTTTTTTATTTTTTTAATATTCTCTCTTACCCTTGAAGATTCTTGTGGCCCAGCGAACTTGGAGCTCAGATACAGGCATAGTGGCTCCTATAGGTTTGATGAGGCCAATCACAGCTAATGTGTGCTTTTCCAAGTGTGGTGGGAAGACATGTTTATATAGTGAGAGTTTATTTGTTTGAGTCCCGAGGATACTATCCTGAATGAAGGGAAAGGAGAAGTTGTATCCTGTAGCAAAAATTACCACATCGATATTTTCTTCTGTGCTGCCATCTTCAAAGATTACACCTCTTTCAGTGAACTTCTTCACATGTGGTTTCATTACCACCCTGCCAGCAATTATAGCATTTGGTAGATCATCTCCCATAACTGGGGTCTTACTTATGAACCTGCAAAATGAAGAAAAAACACACTGGCCATATTTTTACTACAGAACCTGTGTTTATTAACCTTTAACGATCATTTGAAAAAAAAAAGGGGGATAAGCAAACTACAGTAAATGATCATCATAGATGTTTTTCAACCAGACCAAGAAAGCACAGCCTTGGTAAAGAAAAGCTCATTTATGTCAGAGGTGTAATTCAGTGTACAGTGATGTATTCTCTTTACCAGGGGTCTTCAAACCTGGCCCTTTTATGACTTGTGGACTTCAACTTCCAGAATTCCTCAGCCAGGCACACTGGCTGAGGAATTCTGGGAGTTGAAGTCCACAAGTCATAAAAGGGCCAGGTTTGAAGACCCCTGCTCTTTGCCCATGTATTTATATCAAGTATACATAGTGGTGGGATTCAGCTAGTTCGCACCACTTCAGCAGAACTGGTAGCTAATTTTTTGTTGCCCAGGCCCAGAATGGACTTCTGGAAGTAGCATCCACACAGAGAACCGGTTGTTCACATATCTGAATCCCACCACTAAGTATACAGTATATTTTTTTTACTGGCTTTGCATTTTTATAACAGTTTTACCTTATTGTTTTCTGTTTTTATATTCTTGTTCACTTCTTTTTTTGTATGTAATACCACATTTTGGGAATATATTTTACTGCAAAATAATTAAATGACAGGTACAAAAATGGCAGAAAATGGAGATTCAGTCCAGAGACTCTGGAAGTGCATGTTTTTCAGGGCACCTTTGGACAATATCACCTTTATCTTCATAACCACCATAGCAAGAATCAGAAGAGCTGAAAATGGCAGAATAGTTTCTATGCAGGCTTTCAGCTTTTTTGTAAAAGGTATATAAAGTAAATATATATATATATATATATATATATATATATATATATATATATATATATATATATATATATATATATATATATATATATATATATATATATATATATATATATATAAATGAAGAAAAGCCACAAGATACAGAAGTAGGTACAGAAACCAGAATGTCAGGTTTCAATTTTTCAAAATGTTTCTAATCTTTGAGAATCTAACTAAATATTTAAATATATGTAGGAAAGAGGACATTGCATACGTTACAGGGGCTACAGGATGTTTCCAAGATTCAGAGCTGAGACTAGTACTTTCTCCATTTTTATGTTGCTCCTAAAATGGGGTTAATATTCACTTTAATGTTAAATTTAAATTTACTGACAAAGAATTAAAGTGAGACTAGTATAGCTACTTTGAGCTATTTAGCTCCCATCAGCTCCCTTTAATTCTTTGTCGGTAACTTTAAATTTAACATACAATAGTCTGTCGCAGAAGCGACTGACTGTGAAGGCTCCTAGATTGCAGCTGAAAGGCGAAAGCAGAAGCAGTATGCTCCGTCCTATATATTTGGGGTAAGGGACACGGTGGCTCAGCTTGTCGATCAGAAGGTCGGCAGTTTGGTGGGTTGAATCCCAAGTGCCGTGTAACAGAGTGAGCACCTGTTATTCGTCCCAGCTTCTGCCAACCTAGCAGTTCGAAAGCACGTAAAAATGCAAGTAGAAAAATAGGGACCACTACGGTGGGAAGGTGTTTTGTACCAGCCTGCTACCAGCCCTGCAGAAAAGGCAACCCCTTTTTAAACTGCAAGAGGCTGGAATGACGTCTGCCAAATTTATTACTACAAACAAGACACGAACCAAGATACAGGAGCTTTGAAACACTGAGCGGTTGCTTTCAGCAAACCAGCCCTCCCCAAACATTCCCTTTATAAAGAGTTCAGGGCATGGCCTCTCTCTGCCTCCTTCCGAGAAGCCCCACAGCCTTCCTCTGTTTACTCCTACTTGACTGCCTCCTGCGTCGGGCGTCCTTGAACAGGGCCAGCTGTGGGTCATCTTCATCCACACTGTCAGGCTCACACAGCTGGGTCTCCATGGTGACCAAGTGGGAGGGGCCTGGCTGAGGGCTATCATCAGCAAGATCTTCAACCCCCTCAGCAAGGTCTTCAACACCCCCCTCCTCCTCTGATTCGTCCGACCCAACTGCCGAACCCACAGGCTGACCCTGAATCACAACAGAAGGTAACAGCGTTCCGTGCACCTTTGGCATCTAGTCATGCCTGCCACATGACCACGGAGATGTCCTCGGACAAGCGCGGGCTCTTCGGCTTTGAAACAGAGATGAGCACCGGCCCCTAGAGTTGGAAACGACTAGCACACATGTGCGGAGGAACCTTTACCTTTACCTTATATTTGGGGTAGACCAGGTAGACCAGGTTGCCCTACTAGACTGCTCTCACCGGAAAACACTTACTCACTTTAATGTGTATATTCCACGTCTTCCTAAGTGTCAGAGTATGGAGAAATTCCACCCTTACCTGTGCTGGGGTTTTATACCATAGTTCTCATGGTTAAATTTCATATTCAGCTTCTTCTCTCCCCATCGGTTTATCAGCGCCACAGGAAGTTTATGGAAAAGGAGGTTTTTGAAACGTGTAAAATGCACTACATCAAAAGGATATCCACCATCAGAGACTCGATTCACCACCCAAGCACCAGTTCTAGTACTCAGAAAGACCTGGGGGAGGAGAAAGGGAAATCAGCACTAACTCTTTCCCCAGCCTTGTAATGCAATGCAAAAAGTAAACGTAGCAAACAAAATAGAGTCTGAACCCTTTTCCGCATCTTTTGGATATGGCTAAGGTCATAACCAGTTGTTCTCTCTGCCTCATCCCATCAGAACCAAAATGACCCTCCCTATCTCTGACAAAGGGCCCTGCGATTCCATCTAGACCAAAGAATAGTAGCCTCCGCCCATGCTCACAGCACCTTCCAAGGGCAACCCTTTTCAAGGAACTTGCAACCTAGAGATTTCCATCTCCTTCACAATTAACTTCCTTGGGCTTTGCTGCCCTTTTGAAAGGCCCATTCTGCCTAACAGTAAAAGTAATCCCAAGTACACCAACAAGGTCTAGCTTCCCAAAACTAGCCTGCAAATCAGATCCCTGGGATTTCTTATCTTGCAGCCCTCAATCTCTATAAAAAATCTTTGCTTTTCAGGGTTCAGGGTTCCTCTTTCTTTTAAAGTAGGTACATCAATGATCATTGCAATGAACGTGGTTCTTCTCTTCAAGGTATTGTGCTCCTTACTTTGGCAAAAATGAAAACAAAACCCCACAACAGCCCATTCCTCCTTCCATTGAGTCACAAGGGACAACAGTGAGTTCCAATATATTTTCCCTGAGAGTGGAAAGTACATATGGAAAGTACAGTAAAAAAAGAAATGGAGAAGAATAACTAGCTCCTTCTCCTATTTTCAACCTTTGATGTTCCTCTTCTGCCTGGTTTCCAAGCCACAAGGACTATATTTCAGTAAAAGGTAAAGGTAAAGTTTCCCCCGCACATGCGTGCTAGTTGTTTCCGACTCTAGGGGCCGGTGCTCATCTCCGTTTCAAAGCTGAAGAGCCAGCGCTTGTCCAAGGACGTCTCCATGGTCATGTGGCCGGCATGACTAGACGCCAAAGGCACACGGAACGCTGTTACCTTCCCACCGCAGTGGTCCCTATTTTTCTACTTGCATTTTTACGTGCTTTCGAACTGCTAGGTTGGCAGAAGCTGGGACGAGTAACAGGCGCTCACTCTGCTATGCGGCACTCGGGATTCGACCCGCCAAACTGCTGACCTTCTGATCGACAAGCTCAGCGTCCTAACCCACTGAGCCACCGCGTCCCTTTCAGTAAGGATAGCATATTTAATGAAAAGTATTGCAAAGCCCTCCAGTCTTACTGACAAAAGTTCAACTGTTCACAGATATTACTAATAATTTTATTATTTAATGAATAATTTAATAATGCATTCACATGTATTACTAATGGATAGAGTTAGTCTCTGAAATGCTATCCCCTCAAAACAAGAAATGCATCCCAATAGTATTTGAGTTCAAAACTTGACAAAATTACCTGCTATTATCACCAGATTCAAAACAAAACTTGCTTAAATACACTATACCTGCTTTGTGACATGGCTGAGGTCAATAGCAATATCTACTCCGGAATGTCCCAAGCCTACAATGAGGACTCGTTGGTCTTGGTATTTTTCAGAATTCTTATATGCCCAACTGTGAATAATTTTCCCCTTAAATTTCTCAAAACCTGAAAAAAGAGAGCCTTTTTTTCAATGCTGAGCAAAGCATATCTTTCTTGGAAGACTGAAAAAAGTA
>NC_139516.1:114156414-114326414 GCF_947247035.1 Vipera ursinii | reverse complement strand
TAGCTAAGTGATCTCATATTTGGATATTACAAGACAGGTAGTAGTTTTTTTTATTTACTATCTACCTATTTCTCTTCTCTCCCATCCATATAACTAGTAGTTAGTCAACTAGGTATCTCTTGATAGATAAACAGGGAAATGTCACCCTAATCAGCAGAGTCCAAAGTAGGAGATTCTCAAAGAAAAAAGAAATACTTGGTTGTTGAGGACAACAAAAAAGAAGTATTCTAGTGAGGGTAGTAGATGGGGTGGTTACAGAACAGTCAATATTGCCTATGAGAAAACATACCTGGAATCTCCATAGCCCTCCGATACCTTCACTTCTCTCAAAACACGTTGGCTGAAGACCCTCATCCAAACAGCATTTAATGGCCGTAAGGCCACTTGCCCCAGCCCCGAGGATGGCTACTCTTTTGACCATTATGTTCTGGAATAACGAAGAACAAGATATTATATTTAAGATTTAAGGTGCTGGTACTTACCTTTAAAGCCCTACATGGCTTAGGCCCAGGATACTTGCAAGACCATCTGCTGCCGGGAACGAATCCCCATCGCCCAATACGCTCACACAGAGAAGGCCTCCTCAGGGTACCATCGGCTAGACAATGTCGTCTGGCGACCCCCAGGGGGAGACCCTTCTCTGTGGGAGCGCCAGCCCTATGGAAACAGCTCCCCCCTGAGCTTCGGATGGCCCCAGATCTCCAGTCCTTTCGCCGTGGCCTCAAAACACTCCTTTTTCACCTGGCTGACCTGGACTAACAGGGATCTTAATTATGTTTTTAATTTTTAACTCTAATTTTTAATTTATTTTAATTTTAATTTATTGTACAGGGGCCTTTAATTTTAATTTTATCTTAACTTCTGTATTTATTGTATGTTATTGTTGTTAGCCGCCCTGAGTCCTTCGGGAGATAGGGCGGCATATAAGTCCCAATAATAAATAAATAAATAAATATTCTTCTCCCACAGATTCTTACAAGCGATATAAATTTGACCAAATCAAATCAACACACAGCAAACAACACATATCCACAGCCTGTCCAACTGATATTTGTGGTACAAATGGGTAAAATTAGTATGTTGCCAAAGTAGATTACAGACACCAGTGAAAGTCTGGAAAAATCATGCAGGATTCTCTAGTGTATTTTTAGTTTTAGAATTTTCCACACACTTGGAAGATTCTTCATTTTAATTTAGGAGGCAGCAGGGGAACATTTGTGTCGCTCTGTAAAAATATAAATGTAAATTCAGTCTCTGTTTAAGTCAGCCTAACGTTTTGCTGCCATGTTTGTCATATCCTCAATTTAAAACCACAATTGAGAGAAGAATTCCATTGCTAAGTAAGACAGTTGTTAAGGGAGTCACACCCAATTTTATGACTTTTCACCATGATTATTAAGCAAATCACTTGTAGTTGTTAAGTTAATAACACAGTTGTTAAGTGAATCTGGCTTCCCCCATTGACTTTCCTATTGGAAACTGGCTCGGAAGGTCGCAAACGGTGATCACATGACCCCGGGACACTGCATCTGTCATAAATACATGCCTATTGCCAAGCTGGTATATATATATATATATATATATATATATATATATATATATATATATATATATATATATATATATATATATATATATATATATATATATATTTTCTATATATATCTTGTCACACCGGTGACAGCTGATATATATATATATATATATATATATATATATATATATATATATATATTTTCCCCTACAGTTTCTACAGTCTCCAAGCAAGCAGATTTAGCAAATCAATTCTCTTCCTTCAGCTTGTTCTTTTAATTCAATAAGAGCCCCCTCTTAGAAAGATTCAGATACATTTTTCAAATTAAAACTTCAAATGAAAAGGCAATAGGGACTAGCCAGAATTTTGTACCAATAGTTATTAGAAATAAACAATACCTATGGTTTTTAGTCCCCTTCATGGATTATTGCCTTGTTGTGGCAAAGGGGCTTGCGTAATTCAATGAAGCTATGAGCTATGCCGTGCAGGGCCACCCAAGACGGAAAGGTCATAGCAGAGAGTTCTGACAAAACGTGATCCACTGGAGAATGAAATGGCAAACCACTCCAGTATCTTTGCCTTGAAAACCCTATGGACAGTACCAAAAGGCAAAACGATATGACGCTGGAAGATGAGCCCCTCAGGTCGGAAGGCGTCCAATATGCTACTGGGGAAGAGCAGAGGGCTAGTACTAGTAGTGCCAGAAAGAATGAAGCGACTGGGCCAAAGCCGAAAGGATGCTCAGCTATGGATGTGTCTGGGGGTGAAAGGAAAGTCCGATGCCGTAAAGATTTTTTCTCCATAGGAACCTGGAATGTAAGATCCATGAATCAAGGAAAGCTGGATGTGGTCAAACAAGAGATGACAAGACTAAACATCGACATCTTAGGTATCAGCAAACTAAAATGGACAGGAATGGGTGAATTTAATTCAGATGACCATCAGGTATACTACTGCGGGCAAGAATCCCTCAGAAGAAATGGAGTAGCCTTCATAGTCAATAAAAGAGTAGGAAAAGCAATACTGGGATACAATCCTCAAAATGACAGAATGATCTCAGTTCGAATCCAAGGCAAACCATTCAATATCACAGTAGCCCAAGTCTATGCCCCAACCACCGGTGCTGAAGAGGATGAAATTGACCGGTTCTATGAAGCCCTACAGCACCTTATAGAACTAACACCCAAAAATGATGTCCTTATCGTCATGGGGGATTGGAATGCTAAAGTAGGAAGCCAAAAGATAACTGGAATAACAGGCAAGTTTGGCCTTGGAGTACAAAATGAAGCAGGGCACAGGCTGATAGAATTTTGTCAAGAGAATACGATGGTCATAGCAAACACTCTTTTCCAACAACCCAAGAGACGGCTTTACACATGGACATCACCAGACGGTCAACACAAAAATCAGATTGACTATATGCTCTGCAGCCAAAGATGGAGAAGCTCTATACAGTCAGTAAAAACAAGACCAGGAGCTGACTGTGGCTCAGACCATGAGCTTCTTGTTGCAAAGTTTAGGCTTAAATTAAAGAAAGTAGGGAAAAGCGCTAGGCCAGTCAGGTATGAATTAAATCATATCCCTGTTCAATATACAGTAGAGGTGACAAATAGATTTAAGGAATTAGATCTGATAGACAGAGTGCCTGAAGAACTATGGACAGAGGTTCGCAACATTGTACAACAGGTAGCAACCAAAACCATCCCAAAGAAAAAGAAATGCAAGAAAGCAAAATGGCTTTCTGAGGAAGCTTTGCAAATAGCTGAGGAAAGGAGGGAAGCGAAAGGCAAGGGAGAAAAAGAAAGATATGCCCAATTAAATGCAGAATTCCAAAGAATAGCTAGAAGAGATAAGAATGCCTTCTTAAATGAACAATGCAAAGAAATAGAAGAAAACAATAGAATAGGAAGGACCAGAGATCTTTTCAAGATAATTGGAGAGATGAAAGGAACGTTTAATGCAAAAATGGGCATGATAAAGGACCAAAATGGCAGGGACCTAACAGAGGCTGAAGAGATTAAGAAGAGGTAGCAAAATTACACAGAAGAACTATACAAGAATAAGCTTAACGTCCCTGATAATCACAATGAGGTGGTCACTGACCTCGAGCCAGACATCCTAGAATGTGAAGTGAAGTGGGCCTTAGAAAAGCTGAGCAACAACAAAGCTAGTGGAAGTGACAGTATTCCAGCTGAGCTATTCAAAATCTTAAAAGACGATGCAGTAAAAGTGCTACACTCAATTTGCCAGCAAATTTGGAAAACTCAACAGTGGCCACAGGATTGGAAAAGATCAGTTTACATTCCAATTCCAAAGAAAGGCAGTGCCAAAGAATGTTCAAACTATCACACCATTGCATTCATTTCTCATGCTAGTAAAGTTATGCTTAAAATTCTACAAGCTAGACTCCAGCAGTATGTGGATCGAGAACTACCAAAAGTACAGGCAGGATTTCGAAGAGGCAGAGGAACTAGAGATCAAATTGCTAACATACGCTGGATCATGGAGAAAGCTAGAGAGTTCCAGAAAAACATATACTTCTGCTTCATTGACTATGCTAAAGCCTTTGATTGTGTGGATCATAACAAACTGTGGCAAGTCCTTAAAGAGATGGGAGTACCAGACCATCTTATTTGTCTCTTGAGAAACCTATATGCGGGCCAAGAAGCAACAGTGAGAACTGGACACGGAACCACTGATTGGTTCAAAATTGAGAAAGGAGTCCGGCAAGGCTGTATACTGTCGCCTTGCCTATTTAACTTATATGCAGAGCACATCATGAGAAAGGCAGGGCTAGATGAATCAAAAGTTGGAATTAAGATTGCCGGAAGAAACATCAACAACCTAAGATATGCAGATGATACCACTCTAATGGCAGAAAGTGAAGAGGAACTAAAGATCCTCTTGTTGCGAGTAAAGAAGGAGAGTGCAAAACTTGGGTTGAAACTAAACATTAAGAAAACCAAGATCATGACATCTGGCCCTCTCAATTCCTGGCAAATAGATGGGGAAGAAATGGAGGTAGTGACAGATTTTATTTTCCTGGGCTCCAAGATCACTGCAGATGGGGACTGTAGCCAAGAAATTAAAAGACGCTTGCTCCTTGGGAGGAAAGCCATGGCAAATCTAGACAGCACACTAAAAAGCAGAGACATCACCCTGTCAACAAAAGTGCGTATAGTCAAGGCTATGGTCTTCCCAGTTGCAATGTACGGCAGTGAAAGCTGGACCATAAGAAAGGCTGAGCGCCAAAGAATTGAAGCCTTTGAACTGTAGTGCTGGAGAAGACTCCTGTGAGTCCCTTGGACTGCAAGGTGATCAAACCGGTCAGTCCTAGAGGAGATCAACCCTGACTGCTCTTTAGAAGGCCAGATCCTGATGGATACTTTGGCCACCTAATGAGAAGGAAGGACTCACTGGAGAAGAGCCTAATGCTGGGAAAGATTGAGGGCAAGAGAAGAAGGGGACGACAGAGAATGAGGTGGCTGGATGGAGTCACTGAAGCAGTAGGCGTGAGCTTAAATGGACTCCAGAAGATGGTAGAGGACAGGAAGGCCTGGAGAAACATTGTCCATAGGGTCGCGATGGGTTGGACACGACTTCGCAACTAACAACAACAACAATGGTTTTTAGTATCCAAAACAGTTGTTGTTTTTAAGTGGGAGAAACCAATCACAAATACGAACCCTTAAAATTTAGTCCTCAGTCTCTGCAAGCTTACTTATATGGCATAGATGCAACACAGGAATTCCCTGGGCTGATAGAAAAGGTATAAGAATGTGACTTTGGATAATGCAAGTGCAAACACAGGACGGAATGGTCAAAGGTGCTTTTAACCTGGGTTGATCGGCTTTAGCATCCAGCCAACTGATTCTGTGTATTCCTCCCAGAAGCAAAATCAAACCAATTCAGCAATTTGCTGGTACCCCCAATACCATTAGGGTATTTTGCCCCTCCCCCCGGCTTCTACATCTCAATTTCTGCATGCAGAAAAATAGCTTTATAAACAATCGAAGTCCACCTTTCCTTTACCAGTGACCAGTGCAAGGAATCCCAAAGAATCCCTGCAAACCGAGCATCCAATTTCCTTAGGTCTCACGCTGCTTACTATGATTCACTGCCTTTATTATTGCTGTTCCTGCTTTTCATTGGCTCTTAGGCAGCTTTAGGGGATTGATTTCTAAAAGGTTTGCACATTATTTTATATTTTTTTCATATTATCTTTGTACTGTTGTTATATATGATTATTTCTTTTATAATAATAAGTTTTAATTGATTGTCCATTTCCTAGAGAACTCCTGGTATTCAAATGCAATAAAAATAATATAGATCACAAAGGATAGGAAAGGATCACAGAGCAGGAAGACACATAGCTTCTCTAAAATAAGTAAGGTAGAGGGAGGGAATACAGCAGCCATGCAAAACGCACAGCCATACATACTGTACCTGCAGTGACAGAAGGAGTCTCCAGCAGCTCAGTTGGTCTTCCACAAGAAGAATGAACCAGTCAGAAGAAATCCAAGGATTTTTGATAACTCGTATTTAGGAAGAAAGAGGCCAAAGAGCTTCAGAACCTGCTGTAAATAGGATGAGTCAGCATATGTTTTTGGCTCTTCCAAGTTGGAACAGAGGTGAAAATCCCCTGCAGAGTTGTGCGTTCACTATGTTCATTAAGAGCCTTGGTGGAGCAGTGGACTAATGCCTCCTTAAGTAACACCAGCTGCCTGCAATTAGTGCAGGTTCACATCCCACCAGGCTCAAAGTTGACTCAGCCTTCCATCCTTCCGAGGTAGGTAAAATGAGGACCCAGATTGTTGGGGGCAATAAGCTGACTTTGTAATAATGCCGCTTGGGGGCGGCAAAAGCCCTAATAAGCAGGCATATACATAGAATGAAGGCTATTGCTAAGCACATTGATTTGTGCTTAGATTGTAAGCTGCCCTGAGTCTTCCGAGAAGGGCGGGATATAAATGGGATTATAAAAAAAGAAAATGTTTATTTTGTAGTGTCTGCTTACATAATGCTTTGGGAACAGAGATAACTAGTTTCCATTTTTCTTCTTTCCCTGCCTATTCTTTCGTTCCTTTTGTAACTAAGTCCAATTGTTTATACATAGTGTCCTGTTACTAAAAATGAGACTATTTTAATATTATTGTCCCCAATAATAGTGGACTAAATATTGGGAAAGGAGTGCAAAAAGCATATGCATCAGCCATTCCACTGATGCTTCTCATGCTTCTCATAGGGATTGGAGACAGCTTTTATGGTGAACATTCAAGGTTTCATCTCTGAGGCAGATAACCCATCTATTCCCTTTATGCAGAATTTTTCTACAGATCAGACAAGGACGGTAGGTAGTTTCATGCTTTGGAAGCACAACAGATTCCCCCTAACTAAGAAACTTTAAAGTCTCTGAAGGGGGAGACTTTAGCAACACGGATTAAAACTAGATAAATCCATTTCCACATCACTCTAGATTTCCGTAGAGAATTAAATGCCCTGAAGTTATTAAGCTCCCCTCCTGCCCACTCACCATCAGGATTGAAAATTTGGTCTAGAACCATGGTGGCGAACCTATAGCACGCATGCCCCAGGTGGCACGTAGAGCCCCCTCTATGGGGATGCACACAGTTGCCCCAGTCCTAGGCCTTCAGCTGGGTTTTATAAAACCTTTTTGCTTTAGGCCTCTGCCGCCGTGTGCAAAAAAAAAGTTCAATTAATCAATCATTTTCAACTTCTTGCGGGGGAAAAAAAGGATCTCGCGAAGTTGGAATTGATTGATTGAACTTTTTAGTCCCACCCAGTCTGCCGTTACCACTGCAGCCAGGCCCAATGGGCCACATCTACCCAATGGGCCACATCCACCCGGCATATGATGATATATAAGTGGGTTTTGGGTTGCAGTTTGGGCACTCGGTCTCTAAGAGGTTCGCCATCACTGGTCTAGAAGGAGACAAGGAAATGCAATATAGTTGACTACATGAGAATTTGGTTTCTTCTCCAGTCATTTTTTTCTCTATGTGGGTCTTCTCCAGAAATTCATCAGGGTAAGGAAAGTGCACGAGAAACCAAATGCCCTGGGCAAATAGCTATTCTGTGACTAACTCCCCATTCTTTAAATCTTCAGTGAGAGGTAGAGCAGCATGTCTGTAATAAAGAATTACATTTCATTTCTGCTTTATTGTCTGTTCTGTTGAAATTTTCTAGTGGAACAGAGAACTCTAAATCTGGAAGCACATGCAGGTAATCTTCTAATAATATAGAGAACCATAACATTAAAGAAAGCTTTTAACATTGTAAACAAGATTGTCTTTAAATCTCTTGAAAACTACGGTAATATATGGTTGGACAGTTAGATTTCTTCACTTTAGTTTTCTTCAAGTTCTATATTTTTCTGAGAAAGAACCTATTGGTTTTACTAGACACTGGGTAAGTTAATATTTTTTTTATTAATTGAAAGATGACTGTTTTTTAAAAATTGCAAAATAAAATTACCGTATGTACCCAATTTTTATGTCCCCTCCTATCTGGCTCTCCTTTCCTTTTTGGATTTTGCTCACTATCTTAACAAAAAGTGTAAAATCCTTAGTTAAGGTATCATAATGCCCATTAAATTACAGCTGACCCTGTCTCTACATTCCTGAAGAGCAAGGGAGGGAGACACTGTCCTTGAATGGATGATTAGTCTTCTTTAAGCAGCATTTCTGTCCTGAGCTTTCTAGTGTACAGGTAAGACATGTGTGCTGGGAACTAAGGGAAGGGAACAAGCATTGTTATCTTTTGAGTTAATTGAGCAATTACCAAATCTTCAGAGAGACATAAAGTAGCTACTGCAGTTTGTGAAGGAGAAATGATTTCATTGTTGCTTCATGTTTCTTTGCGCAGAAGTTCTGTGACAGACTAAGGCTCTGACAAAACAACTATTGTACTAATCCTATACCAAGACAGGCAATCCTCTATTTAGAACCATTCATTCAGTGACCATTCAAAGTTACAACAGCACTGAAAAAAATTGACTTATGATTGTTGCAGCATCCCTTCGGTCACATGATCAAAATTTAGATGCTTGGCAACTGGCATGTATTTATAACAGTCGCAGGGTCCTGTGGGGTCATGTGATCACCTTTTGTGACCTTCTGACAAGCAGTGACAACAATTAACCAGTGGAATGGCTTGCCTTCAGAGGTTGTGGGTGCTCCATCACTGGAGGCTTTCAAATAGAGATGGACAGTCATTTGTCTGCAATGGTACAGGATCTCTGGCTTCAGCAGGAGATTGGACTAGAAGACGCCCAAGGTCCCTTCCAACTCTGTTATTCTGTGATTCATTTTAAAACAACTGTGGCAAGAAAAATTGCAAAATGGAGCAAAACTCACTTGACTATCTTTCTTAGCAGTAGAAATTTTGGGCTCAATTGTGGTCATGAGTCGAGGACTACCCGTATTTTAAAGGGAGCACCTGCATAATTACATAGAACTGAAGGAAGACATCCTTTCCTTACCAAAAATTGCAAAATGGGGCAAAACTCACTTAACTATCTTTCTTAGCAGTAGAAATTTTGGGCTCAATTGTGGTCATGAGTCGAGGACTACCTGTATTTTAAAGGGAGCACCTGCATAATTACATAGAACTGAAGGAAGACATCATTTCCTTACCAAAGTATGCACAAGTTCCTGGCCTTCTCTGAGAGCGAATAAGAAGGAAGGTGCTCAAAAAGATGATAATAGAGGCTTAAAAAGAAGTTGGAGCAAGAGCCAGGAGATTGTTTTCCCACAACAGATTAGGGACAGACTAGCAGTTTTGCTACACTAGTTTAGTAGGATAGCTAGAGGAAATGGCAAAGGAGGAAGTGAAAATGTTAGAGGAAATGGGTATCAGCAGGCCTGGTAAAATGCATTTTTTCTTTAGAGAAAAAACATGCCTATTATTGTTCTGTTTGCAAAACATTAAAACAAACATGTGGATGGAGGCCTACCTCGTTATCCACTAAACTTTCATCTGTGAAAGTTGAAACTTTTATTTATATGGATTATAACCCAATAATCACAACATTGCACTGAGGACATCCCAATTCAAAAAACTGGGGATCCGCTATTTTTCCCCCCATGATATTAAATTGAAGGCCCAGTATAAATTAAAGTGCTTCTTCCAGCCAACACTCCAAAAGTTTCTTTATTCAGTTGGATCTAAAATAAAACTTTGAAATTATTTGTAATGAACTTGATCTAATAGAAGTATAGTAAATGAAACTTACAAGAAGATAGATATAGTCAATTACAACTAGTTTGGGAAAGCTAATGAACCAGACCACTTATTACCTTATAAATTGTCAGGAGAACATTAGAAAAGAATTATTACTCCAATTTGGGATGGAAAGTGGTATGTGTCAACTCCAAAGGAAATTATAAATTTATCTATTACAATATGATAGAGTATATTTTATTGACTAGTCAATTGACCATATCAAAAAAGAGCATCAGCCACAGCAAAATTCAATAAAATAAGATAGGATATAGTGAAATGAGATAAAACAGCTATGGGGAGATAGAATAAAATATAGTAGGTAAGATAAAATGAAGGTAAAAGAGTAAGATAAAGTAGTATAAGGTAAAATAGAAAAATATTATGGTTGATTACAGGGGAAAAAGGCATCACATTGGAAAAGAATAAAAAGGTTTTAAATGCACACAGATCATAAGTGTCATTCACATAAAATTGAACCTAAGTAGCAATACAAAAAATGATATCTTGTCTTATCAGGGAACACTTTAGATTATCAACAGAAAACAGATTATGAGCAAACACACTGATAATCTTTTTATCAGTAGACATCTCTTGGAAAAATAATTTAATGTGGAGAAGATACAAACCCTTGCAGGGAAGGTTCAACAAGTCAAAAGGTGTTACCGAAGGGACTCCCCCTTCAAATGTACTATGTGCCAAAGATACCAATGCACTCTTCACAAATGAGGACTGTTATGTATGCAGGCATCTGCATAGCAACAGCCCTCAGGGGGCGTTGGCCTGGACAGTTTCGACGGGAAACCTAGGGCCAACCCCATTGGCTGTTAGCTTACCTGGCCAGGTATATAAGGAGGCCAGGTAGCCCTCATTCCTCAGTTCACTTCCCCTTCCAATAAAGAGCTGAACTCATACACCGGCTGGCGTCTCTCTTGCGTTGGACCCACTACACAATAGTGGCGACGAAGGTGGGATTGCTGCCGACCAAGAGCTGAAGTCACTGGGGAAACGCTCCGCGAGCTGAAGGGAAAGGCATTTTTCCTTCTTCCCCCCACGACCGCCAGCCGAACTGGCAACGCCAAGCGCCACATCCACGACCAACTGCCGCCATGGCTAGAGCCGGACAACCCCGCGAATTCGAGACCTGCCGCCCCGAAACCTGGACCCGTTACCTGGCTCACGTTGAACTGTACATGCGGTTCAATCAGATATCGGAGGACGGTGCAAAGGCGGCCACCCTGCTCTGCCTTGGGGGACCAGCGCTGCTGGAAGTCGCCGTGAACCTGTTCCCCCAGGAGGCCATCAACACCGTCGCGTACCGAGACCTCGTGGCCAGTCTCAATGCACATTTCAGGCCCCGGCGCTCCAAGGTGGCCGCACGGTCACAATTCGAGAAAAGGGACCAGCACCCCGACGAGACCGGCGCCGACTTCCTCGCCGCCCTACGAGAAGCTGCCGTCGCTTGCAGGTTCACAAATTTGGAGGAGCGACTACGGGACCGGCTGATTTGCAGCCTATGCGACAGGTGGTTGCAGGAGCGCCTGTTCGAAAGAGAGGAGGTCTCTCTCCAGGAAGCCGAGGACGCCATCCTAGCCCACGAAGCGGCCTGCGGGGCCGTCCAAGCCTGCCAGGGAACCCGGCCCGGCAACCAGACAACCAGCGTCCACCGGCAAGGGGCCACAGAGGAGGACGACCTGAGCATCGACCTCCTCCAGCGGAAGTCGACCCCCGACCAGCGAGCCAGATGCCCAGACAGGCCCAGGCCTCCCAGCAACACTGCCGTTCCCCAGAGGTGCGCAGGGTGTGGTGGGAACCACATGCGCAGTCTCTGCAAGTTCTGGTCCGCTACGTGCCGGGCCTGCAAGAAAACAGGCCACATAGCCGCCGTCTGCCGTAGCCGCCGCCCCCGAGAGGAGATCCACGAGCTGCAGCCGGAGGAACCGCCGTTCGAAGGTACTGGGGCCCCCACCAAAACAAAAATTGGCTATGTCGAGAGCCGGCTGGCCATTAACCATACGGGTAGCCGCCGGCTGCTCAAACCCAAAATTAGATTAACAATCCGTTTGCAAGGTGTCCCTTGCAGCATGGAGCTTGACTCCGGATCAGCGGTCTTGATTATTTCGGACGAGACCCTTAACCACATAATTAGCCGGAGCAAGCAACGGATTAAATTACGGCCTACTAAATTAACCCTGACCGATTTTCAGAATTCGCCGGTCAAGGTGAAGGGGGAGGCCATCATTTCAGTGGGGTTTAAGGGTCGCGAAGGGCACCTGGATGTTGTAGTGGTAGAGGGCCGCAGAGCCAGCCTGGTCGGGCTGGAGTGGTTTGAGGCCCTGGGAATTTCAGTATCCGGGATCCATCGGATCCAGGGGGACTCCTTTGAGGCCGTTTGCCGGGAGTTCGCCGACGTCTTCGACGGGTCATTAGGCAAGTACACCGGGGCCCCCATATTGTTCAAGCTTAACTCGAACGTCTCCCCCGTTAGGGTCCGGCCGCGGCGAGTCCCGTTTGCGCTCAAACACAAAATCAAGCGCGAACTAGACAAGTTGGTGGCCCAGGGAATCTTAGAGCCTGTAGATGGAGGGGAGTGGGAAACCCCCATCGTGACCCCCCTCAAATCCAACGAGGAAATAAGGATCTGCGCCGACTATAAGTGCTCGGTGAACCGCGCCCTAAACCCGCACGCTTACCCGGTTCCCGCAGTCAGCCACGTTCTCGCTTCCCTCCAAGGCGGCGCCATTTTTGCAAGGCTCGATCTTGCACAGGCGTACCAGCAACTCACGGTCACTAGGGAAACAGCTGACATCCAAACCATAGTAACCCATAGGGGGGCGTTCCGGGTGAACAGGCTGCAGTTTGGAGTCAGCGTTGCTCCCGGCATTTTCCAGGAGGTTATGGAAAAGACACTCAAGGGCATTCCAGGAGTCTGCCCCTATTTTGATGACATCCTGATCGCAGGAGCATCAGCAGAGGAACTGGCAGGGAGGCTTAGGGAAGTGCTGGCAAGGCTGAGCACAGCTGGCCTCAAACTCAAAAAGGAAAAATGCAGCATAGGCGTTCCTTCCACAGAATCTTTGGGGTTCAGAGTAGATGCCAGGGGAATCCACCCCACAGAATCCAAGGTGAGGGCCATCAAACTAGCACCCACACCCAAGAACAAAGCAGAGCTTCACGCATTCCTGGGTCTGCTGAATTTCTACCATACATTCCTCCCACACAAGGCAGCCATCGCTGAACCGCTCCACAGGCTGCTAGACAAACAGGCAACATGGGCCTGGACGGCCACCCATGATCAGAGCTTCAAGGCCCTGAAGGCATTGCTGTCGGACAAGTCCACAGTAACCCATTTCATCGAGTCCAAGCCCATTTGTATCGCCTGCGATGCATCCCCTTATGGTGTGGGCGCTGTCCTAAGCCACCTTGAGCCCAACGGGGCACAAGTCCCCATAGCATACTATTCTAGGACACTGTCTGGAGCAGAAAGAAACTACGCCCAAATAGACAAAGAAGCCCTGGCAATCGTGGCAGGAATCAAGAAATTCCACGATTACTTATATGGCAGGGAGTTCACTGTCTTCACGGACCACAAACCACTCCTGGGCCTGTTCACCACAGACAGGCAAACCCCCCAGATTCTGTCCACCAGGATGCTCCGGTGGTCCATCTTCCTTGCAGCATACAATTGCAAGCTGGTACACAAGCCAGGGAAGGAGATGGGCCACGCAGACGGTCTAAGTAGGCTCCCCCTAGACACACACGACCCAGACCCAGCACCAGCCACACAGATCCTAGCCCTGCAGGAACTACCCGAGTGCCCAGTTCTTGCCAAGGACATTGCCAGCCACACAGCCACAGACAACATCATGGGCAGGGTGCACTCATGGGTTTGCACAGGGTGGCAGGACAAATCCCCGGGACCAGAGTTTCAGGCCTATTTCATTAGAGGCGATGAAATCTCCACACACAAAGGGTGCCTCCTTTGGGGTAGCAGGGTCATCATTCCACCCGCACTACACGCCAGGGTATTGGACTCCTTACACGAAGGGCACCCGGGGGTGGTCAGGATGAAGGCACTGTCTAGGAGCTACCTCTGGTGGCCCGGGTTGGACAAGGAGGTTGAGGATCGGGTCAAGGCCTGTTATACGTGCCAGAGATCCAGGCCAGAAGTGCCACATGCACCAGTACACCGGTGGGAGGCCACACACACGCCATGGTCCCGCATTCACATTGACTATGTGGGGCCATTCCAGGGTCAACTATTTTTAGTAGTGGTGGACAGTCACTCCAAGTGGTTAGAGGTAGTCCCTGTCCCCAACATGACCTCGGGGAGGACAATCCAGGTGCTCAGAGCTCTCTTTGCCACACACGGCCTCCCCGACGTAATTGTGTCTGATAATGGGCCTCAGTTTACTGCTGCGGATTTCCAGGCATTCTTGAAGGCGAACTGGATTAGGCACGCCACCTCTGCGCCTTTCCACCCATCTACCAACGGGCAGGCCAAACGGATGGTAAGGACGACCAAAGACGCACTCCGGCGCATCATCAGCGGGGACTGGCACCACAGACTGGCCAAATTTTTACTAGCCCAACACACAACACCATGCGTGGCTACCGGCAAGAGCCCAGCAGAACTGCGATGGGGACGGCGACTCATCACCAAGCTGGACCGCCTACACCCAGACCGGGTAGCAGCCGAAACCGGTAGGGCAACATCACCATCATCACCATCATCACCATCACCACCAGCATCACTACCATCACCATTGCCATCATCATCCACACACAGGGTCCTCAACCTGGGGGACCTGGTCTGGGCTAGGAACTATGGGGCTGGACATCCTTGGGTTCCGGGGACAGTGGTCTGGAAAACAGGACCCCTTTCGTACATTGTAGGGGTGGAGGGGGACAGACGCATAAGGTGACACATCGATCAGCTCAGAGGAAGAGTCCCTGAGCACGTCACACACGCCCCTGAGCGCGTCACACACGTCCCTGAACTCAACGCACACGATCAACAGGAGGACCACACTCCAGGAGGGGTCAACCCAGCTGAGGACGTCACAGGGCAGGGACCAGAGGAGGAGGACTTCCTGATGCCGGCTCCTTGCAGCCCTGCACAAAGGCCTCAGGAACCCACGGTCCAAGCCCAGGGGCCAAGCACACCCAGACGATCCACCCGTCCACACAGGACACCAGCCTACCTGTCGGACTATGTGTGCAAGTGATCCTCACACAAGGACACCACTGTTTTTTTTATATATATACTCATAGTTATAGTAGTTGCATGTTGTTGTTGTTATGTGGGTCTTCTCTAAGGGGGGAGGAGTGTTATGTATGCAGGCATCTGCATAGCAACAGCCCTCAGGGGGCGTTGGCCTGGACAGTTTCAGCGGGAAACCTAGGGCCAACCCCATTGGCTGTTAGCTTACCTGGCCAGGTATATAAGGAGGCCAGGTAGCCCTCATTCCTCAGTTCACTTCCCCTTCCAATAAAGAGCTGAACTCACACACCGGCTGGCGTCTCTCTTGCGTCGGACCTACTACACAATAAGGACTGTATTTCAAGGACAGTCGCTGATCAAAGGGCACTGTCTGAGGTGGAAGCAATGTGCATGACAACAAAAGGAAAACTAGGTAGTGAAAACAATATGGAAATTGAAGGAAAAATGCAGAGTCCTTTGAGGAATTAAAAAAAAGCAACATGTATTACAAACTAAATTATTGACTTTTGCAGCAAAATAACTAAAGTATTGAATGAAAGCAAACTGGGTGTAGTGGCTAAGGCATCAGGCTAGAACCCAGACCACTGTGAGTTCGAATTCTGCCTTAGGCATGAAGCCAGCTGGGAGACTGTGTGCTCTTTCTTGGGCTAGGAAGGAGGCAAGGACAAGTCATTTCCAAAAAAAAATTTGCAAGGAAAACTGCAGGGAATACAACACTCCAGGCAAGTTGCCAGGAGTCAGAACCTGACCTGAACATCTAAATTAAACATAAAGAAAAACCAGCTCGGGGGGAATAAAACGAGAAAGTTGTGCACTCTTGGCATTATATGTGAGTTTATAAAGAACAGTTACATAGAGACTGCAGCTGGATAATGTAGTGGTCAGAGCATTAGTCTTTGATGTAGAAGACCAGGGTTCAATTCTTGCTGGTATCTACTTTACCAGTAGAGTTTCCTGGGCAAAGACTTATTAACACTTCAGCTCAAAAATGAGAGTGACAAGTACTAGGAGAGTCATGTTGACTCAGATGTCATCCAGATTAACAAGATCTACATCAGATATTTGGGAACTAGGACATCCTGATAATAAGTGGGCTACTAGAATAAACCATACATGGATGAGACAAGAGAACCTGGAATTGATGGAATACAGTAGTAGACTTAATGAGAAGAGATATAATAGGACAAAAAACGTATGACCACCCTAAATGAGAAACAGCTATTTATGCAACACTTCAACATAATAAAGAGGAAGCTGCTCTCACAACTTGAGATAGACCAATTGCTATGTGAATGCCTGGCACTATACAAATTTAACAACGTACAAAGCACGTTCCTCAATAACTCAATGAGATTATGGAAAACAAGTTTGGGAATCAACTGAAGACAGTTCATACATCTGGCCATCAAGTGTGGGGTATACCATGGTGTGTACTGTCCCTGCTGCTCTTCTACAGCCTTAAAACCATTCAGCCAGACAATCACAAGGACTAGATAGAGATACAAGTTCAAAAGTGGATCTATCATCAGCCACTTTCTCTAAACGGATGGCATCAAG
Organism: Vipera ursinii; assembly: GCF_947247035.1. Taxonomy (NCBI): domain Eukaryota; kingdom Metazoa; phylum Chordata; class Lepidosauria; order Squamata; family Viperidae; genus Vipera; species Vipera ursinii. The sequence goes on along the minus strand of NC_139516.1, from coordinate 114,309,858 downwards.
TATATGCTAAGAGTGAATGAGACATTAATTTCTTGATCCACATGGATCTGCAGTGAGGACATTGGGATATCATTAGGACTGTAGAAGTGTGATCAGATGGCAGTAAAGGGAGGGAAGATTGTTAAGATTGATGGGGTAGAATTATTAGTGGGCCACATAGCAGACGTGTCAACGCTGCTAACATTGAATGTTCCTACACTGACAATTGCTGAAAATGCAGAATTGCTGAATATGCTTTTTCTGGTATTTAGAAATCAAGTGCAGAAGGGGGAGTTCAAATGAAATCTCAGCTAGCCACAATAATAGTGCTGTTTTGTTGGAACTCAAGAACAAGCTGATAACATTTTGGCGGGTTGAGGAACTGGAAAGAAAGCCCACATTTTAAGCTAATCGGAGAATGTGATTTATGACAGCTTATTGGGGGTGGAAATTGCACTTTGTTACTTTGTATCCGGGGGAAGGGAATTTAGTTTTGGGGTTCAACTATGTAGTACCAATACTTTGTTTCCTGAATAAAATGTTCTTTAAGGAAGAATTCTGCCTCCAAGTTCTTTTGATGGGTTTCATCTATCAGAACCATGACATTACGTGCAGATCAGCTATAAGTACCTTGGTGTTCCACAGTCACATGGGAACCATGTTGAGAAGAAAAGGAAGACAGCAACATATAGTACCACAAATTACCCTACCTTATCTGACAGGTCCTAAAGAGCCAGGTCAATGGAAGAAACAAGATCCATGCCATCAATACATATGCCTGCCTGTCATCAGTTCCCTGCCAGATGTGGAAGCTGCTGGTGTAAAGACCACAGTGTACAAAGGCTCTCACACCAGGTCCAACACCCAGAGCCTGAACGCCATCGGGAAAGAAGGTGACTGAGATCTGGTGAGTGTCAAAGCCACTGTCCTGAATGAAACCCAGAGCATCCCGGAGTAAATCAGTAAGATGGCATCCAAAGATGAGCTGCTGAGAGAATGACAAATAATTTTTACTGCTGCACATTGGCCATGGATAAATCCTGATTCCAGGGAAGATTCAAATATTCAGAATACATTTTCTTTCAACTGAGAGGAAGCCGGTGAAACTAGCCTATTCCATTTCAATTCTTAGTAAAATTCCAGTTCTACTTTTTTTCTACAGCTGTAATGTGCTGAAAAATAGTGACATCACAGCAGCTGTACCCAAATGAAGAAAACAGGATCCTTTCAAGGTTATTGTAAAATACCAGTTTTTGTTGTTGTTAGTTGCGAAGTCGTGTCTGACCCATCGCGACCCTATGGACAACGTTCCTCCAGGCCTTCCTGCCCTCTACCATCTTCTGGAGTCCATTTAAGCTCACGCCTACTGCTTCAGTGACTCCATCCAGCCACCTCATTCTCTGTTGTCCCCTTCTTCTATTGCCCTCAATCTTTCCCAGCATTAGGCTCTTCTCCAGTGAGTCCTTCCTTCTCATTAGGTGGCCAAAGTATTTGAGTTTTAGTGTCAGGATCTGGCCTTCTAAAGAGCAGTCAGGGTTGATCTCCTCTAGGACTGACCAGTTTGATCGCCTTGCAGTCCAAGGGACTCGCAGGAGTCTTCTCCAGCACCAGAGTTCAAAGGCTTCAATTCTTTGGCGCTCAGCCTTTCTTATGGTCCAACTTTCACTGCCATACATTGCAACTGGGAAGACCATAGCCTTGACTATACGCACTTTTGTTGACAGCTTTTTAGTGTGCTGTCTAGATTTGCCATGGCTTTCCTCCCCAGGAGCAAGCGTCTTTTAATTTCTTGGCTACAGTCCCCATCTGCAGTGATCTTGGAGCCCAGGAAAATAAAATCTGTCACTACCTCCATTTCTTCCCCATCTATTTGCCAGGAATTGAGAGGGCCGGATGCCATGATCTTGGTTTTCTTAATGTTGAGTTTCAACCCACGTTTTGCACTCTCCTTCTTCACTCGCAACAAGAGGCTCTTTAGTTCTTCTTCACTTTCTGCCATTAGAGTGGTATCATCTGCATATCTTAGGTTGTTGATGTTTCTTCCAGCAATCTTAATTCCAACTTTTGATTCATCTAGCCCTGCCTTTCTCATGATGTGCTCTGCATATAAGTTAAATAGGCAAGGCGACTTTACACAGCCTTGCCGGACTCCTTTCCCAATTTTGAACCAATCAGTGGTTCCGTGTCCAGTTCTCACTGTTGCTTCTTGGCCCGCATATAGGTTTCTCAAGAGACAAATAAGATGGTCTGGTACACCCATCTCTTTAAGGTCAGTTTTACCAATATATGAATATATGTAGTTCAGGGTTGAACTGTAGACTCCTTGGTGCTCTCTAAGCTCAGTTGTTTACTTGCAGATGTTTCATTATTCAACTGGGTAACATCTTCAGTGCTAGAAGGAAATGGAATTTGCTCTCTGTTTATATACAATAGCTTGCCCTTTTAGTACTACAGCGTGGCAATTTCTTGATTAGGTTTTCTATTACTTGATTGTTTATCTAGTTTTAATCCTGATACTAATCCCTGTTTATTGGGGTAATGATTGCTGGGGTGGGGGTGTTTCTTGCCTTTTTGTTTCCTTTTTAGTTTTTATGTTGTCTCTTTTGAATGATGTTTATCTTAATTACTTAAGGGAGTGTTTAAATATTGTTTACACCAGACAAACAATCAAGCAGTAACTAATATCTAACAAATGCTATGTCTAATAACAGAAACAGATTCAACTCTTTTTCCCATGCTAACTTAACTTTACAGGGAAACCCAATTTTTAAAAATTTGGGAAAAGAATGATGAAATGGAAAAATTGGATGGAAGCAGGAATACTGACCTTGGATCAAATGATAGATGATGAAGATGAATTTTTCTCATATTCTACATCAGGAAGCAAATAGCATTTACAACATGTAACCCAATGGCAATATTTACAATTACATTTGCTACAATTACATTTGAATGTTGGACCAGCAACATTCTCAGCTTCTGAGATATCGGAGATGCTAAAACAATTTATTAAATCCTTTAATAGTAAAAAAACCCTCCTACTATTAGTTTTATAGATATTTGTTGTCATGGTTCCAATAGATGAAACCTTTTAAAAAAAAACTTCAAGGCAAAGATTTATTCCTCAAAGAACATTTTATTCAGGAAACAAAGTATCAGTACTTACATAGTTGAACCCAAGACTAAAGTTCCCTCCCTCCTGATACAAAGTAACAAGTTGCAATTCCCACCCCAGAAAGCCTGCCATAAGTCACATTCACCAATTATTCTAAAACGTGGGCTCTCCTCCCATCTTTTCAACCCGCCAAAACTTTATCTAACATTGACCTTGGTTCTCACCCCCCTGTAAATGTTATGGCTAACAGAAAACACTCAAGCATTCACCCCCTTCTCCCCTTCTACATCTGAGAATCCCAAATAACAGAAAAAAGCACAAGGAAAGCAAAAGGTAAAATGGCTATAGTTTCTCAATTGTCGCAGCACTGACATCCTGCCCCCCTTAACAGAAAGGAGAAGTCCTGTAAATCAAACAAAAGCATAAGTTAAGGATTTCCCTTTGGTTTGTTTGGATGTTTATCTTAAAATTTACGAATAAGTCTATCAGCTTTTACAGCAGTACCCTTCACCCAAGTAGCCTCTGATAATGAGTAGCCCTTCCACTGCACTAAGTATTGCAATTTCCTCTTATGCAAGCTAGCATCGAGAATGCATTTCACTTTGTAATGAGTCTTCCTGGCCACCACAAGGGGACCAGGAACTTTCTTGGGGGGGGGTGTCTTAGAGTTGATTCTCTGAATGGTTTCAACAATCTGCAATGAAATACAGGGTGAATCTTGCCTAAAAGCCAAGGGAGCTTTAATTCTACCGTAACTGGGTTCACAATTCACACTATGGGGAAAGATCCCAGGTATTTTGGTTCCAAGTTTTTGCTAGGCAATTTGAGTCTTAAATATTTCGAGGATAGATAAATCTTTTCTCCCACCTGAAATGACCTGTGGGGTGTTCTTTTCCTATCTGTTTGGTTTTTATACATTTCTGAGGCTTTTTTCAAAGCTTTCGTGGCATTGTCCCAGACTTCCTTCCACGCTGACACCCATTGATCTAAAGTCTGAGAGGCAGGTGGTTCTTGGGGGTATTCAGGCATTAGGATGAAATCCCTTCCAGTGGCAATTTTAAAAGGTATGAATCCAGTGCTACTCTGGAAAGTGTTGTTGTAAGCCACTTCAGAAAAAGGGAGGAGGTCAGTCCATTTCATTTGTTAGTAATCTACATAGCACCTAATATACTGTTCCACCATTGGGTTTGCTTTTTCAGCCACTCCATTCATAGATGGATGAAAAGCCTATGACAGTCCTTGCTTGAGCCAATTATTTTTTTAAAAAATCTCCAAAATTTAGCCATGAATTGCACTCCCCTGTCAGAGATCACTCGCTTTGGTGTGCATCATGTAGTCTGTAAATGTGTTTTAGGAACATCATAGCCAGTTTCTGGGAGGCCGGAGCAGACAATGAAATGAGTCTGCTTTGAAAAATGATAAATCGCAGTCCATATTACCATATTTCCTCTGCTTTCAGGTAACTCGATGATAAAGTCCATAGTGATGTCTTCCCATGGTTGGGAAGCTTCTGCAACAAGCTGCAATAGTCCAGGTGGCTTCCCTGGAATTCTTTTCATGGTAGCACAGACTGTGCAGCTTTTTACATAGTTCTCCACATCTCTCTTTAAGCTTAGCCACTAAAATTGCCTCTGAATTAAATGCAGCGTTTTCAAGTAACCGAAGTGGCTAGCCTGTTTTACATCATGGCTGCACTAGAGTGCTTGGAGTCTTAGTGATTCAGGCAAATATAATTTCCCCCCCTTGTAAGCCAACCCATCCTTAAACCATTGATCATTGATCAGTTCTTGTTTTAACTTCTTTGTTAACAGATCATCAGGGGTAGGTGTTTTTACAGATTGGGGTCCCTGGGGGGTTATCTGCAAAATAATCTGTGGTGCTGACATAATGGAATCAATAACCTGTTCGTGCTGGCTTTTAATTTAATTTAATTTAATTTAATTATGGGACTTATATGCCGCCCTATCTCCTGAAGGACTCAGGGCGGCTAACAACAATAAAACAACAATAAAACAATAAATACAAATATTAAAAGAGATGAAATTTACAAAGCACCACTAAAAACCAATAAAAATTAAAACAAAATTAAAACCCCCGTCTTCAATCCAGGTCAGCCAGTTGGAAAAGGTATGTCTTTAGGTCGCGACGAAAGGACCGGAGATCTGGGGCCATCCGAACTTCTCGGGGGAGCTGATTCCAAAGGGCAGGTGCCCCAACAGAGAAGGCCCTCCCCCTGGTGGTTGCCAGCCGACATTGTCTGGCCGATGGCACCCTAAGGAGACCCTCTCTGTGTGAGTGCACAGGGCGATGGGAAGTCGTTCCTGGCAGCAGACCGTCCTGTAAATATCCCAGGCCTAAGCCATGTAGGGCTTTATAGGTAAGAACCAGCACCTTGAACCTCACCCGAAGGGCAACCGGCAACCAATGCAGCCCACGCAGGAGGGGTGTAATATGGGAGTATCGGGATGCTCTCATCACAACCCGCGCAGCCACATTCTGCACCAGCTGAAGCCTCCGGGTGGTCTTCAAGGGCAGCCCCATGTAGAGAGCGTTGCAGTAATCTATACGGGAGGTGACGAGTGCATGAGTGACTGTACGTAAGGCATCTCAGTCCAGATAGGAGTGCAACTGGCGCACCAGGCGAACCTGGTAAATGCCCCCCTGGCCACGACTAATATATGATGTTCTAAATTGAGTTGTGCATCCAGGAGGATGCCTAAGTTGTGCGCCCTATCAACGGGAGGCAACACCTCTCCCCCCATAACCAAAGATGGTAAATCTTGGACAACACGAGATGCCGATACGTAGAGCCACTCAGTCTTGGCCGGGTTGAGTTGGAGCCTGTTCTTCCCCATCCAGATTCGTACCGCTTCCAGGCAATTGGGGTAATCTGGATAGGGCATCAGCCAAGAAATTCTCCCCAACCCCAGTATATATTTAAGGATGAAATTAAAATGATTAAAATACTGCACCCAGTGTACTTGTTTGGGCGATAGTTTATGGGGAGTTTCAATGCCTCTAAGTTTTTGTGCTCAGTCCATACTTCAAAAGGTACCTTGCTCCCCTCAAGGAAATGGTGCCACGTCAGTAAAGTCCATCTGATTGCAAAGGCTTCTTTCTCCCAAACGGCCCATCTCCTCTCCATGTCAGTGAACTTTTTTGAAGTGTAAGCACAGGGCTGTAAAATCCCACTATGATGTTTTTGTAAGAGTACTGCCCCTACAGCTACATTGCTGGCATCTGCTTGAATCACAAATGGTTCCTCTGGGTAGGGGTGCTTTAGGACTGGCTCAGCAGCAAAAAGTCTTTTTAAGTTCTCAAAAGCAGTTTGACGTTCCATAGTCCATTGCAGTGGTTGACCAGGTCGCAGCTTCCCACCTTCTTTGCCTGTTTTTAACAGTTCTGTCAGGTTAAAGCGATCTCAGCAAATATAGGGATGAATTGACAGTAGAAGTTTGCAAATCCCAGGAAGCTCTGTAGCTGCTTTCGAGTATTTGGAGGTTGCCATTCAATAACAGCCTTCACTTTTGTTGGATCTTGATGCCTTCACTGGAAATTCTATAGTCTAAGTAATCCAAGTGCATCTGATGAAATTCACATTCTGACAGTTTGACGTAGAGCTTAGCATTTAGCAGTTTTTTCAGCACATCTCTCACTAAGCTTACATGCTCTGTCATAGTCTCTGTATAGATTAAGATGTCATCAAGATACAGGTGATCTTGTAACACCTGGTTAATCAGCTGCATGAACACAGCAGGAGCACCTTGCAGTCCAAATGGCATAATCTTGAACTGATAGCTACCCAAAGGGCTGTTAAAAGCAGTTTTCCATTCATCACCTTTTATTCTCACACAGTAGTACCCCTCTTTTACATCTAATTTGGTAAAAATCTTCCCCTTTGCCCGGTGGGTTAATAAGTCCTTCATTATAGGAAGGGGATACATATTTTCCACACTCACATAGTTGAGCCCCTTAAAATCAACGCAGAGCCTAAGTGACCCATTTTTCTTTTCCCTGAACAATACTGGGGCTGCTACTTTGGATTTGGCCAGCTCTATGAATCCTCTTATCAATGTATTACTGCAATTCCTCCACATCTAACAGGGTCATGGCATACATTTTCAGTTTTGGCAGTTTGGCTCCTGATAGAATTTCAATGGCACCGTTATTTGGCCTGTAGGGTGGCAGGACATCACCTTCCTTTTCACTAAATACTTCTGACAAGTTTCAGTATTTGCTGGGAATGAGTGGCTCCCCTGGCAGGGGGATGGTGGCAATTTTTATTGTACTGGCCGGTGACTCCGTCTCCCTGCTAACGTCAAAGGAGGAATTCTGGGATTCAAGCTAGGTTTCTTTTAGGCATAATAAGTTGTAGTGCCGTACTTCACCATTAGATGTCATTAAGTCTATTTTTCAGTTTTTAAATCCAAAACTTGTATTGTAAAGGTCTTAAAAGCACTTTTAGTCCCCAAATTTCCAAGCCATATGTATATATTAACTCCAAATTAGTCTTGTAGGTTTCTCCATTTTCCCCAAGTAATTAATTCACCGCTTTTCTTTTCCATAGGGAATGGGGCAGAAATTCCCCTTCCCTCTCTCATCGGGGGAAGTGCTTTGGGCAGATTTTTCAGGAAGAGGTCTTAAAATCATAAAGAGAGGATCAGGTCTCACCCAGTTTCATCCACATTGCTGTAAGATTGCTTGTTGGTGCTTGTTGTCTTCCATTGTCAGCAGCTTTGGACTGGCTATGCCAGGGGTCGGCAACCTGAAACAGTGAAAGAGCCACTCGGAACCAGTTCCCTCACAAAAGGAAAAACTGGGAGCTGCAAAAAATGGGTGCACATATGCGCGCATGCGCAAAAAAAGAGGCTTGACAGAAGAGTGGAGACTAAGGCGAGACATGCAGCTGCCCTGCCCCCTCCACTCTCATTCACTCGCCTTTGCTTGGAAAAGCTTCTCTCTCACTCTCATTCACTCACATTTTGTTTGCAAAAGCTTCTCTCTTGCTCTCTCATTCACTCACATTTTGCTCTAAAAAGCCTCTTTCACACACTCATTCACTCACACTTTGCTCGAAAATGCTTCTCCCACGCTCTCATTCACTCAAAAGGCCAGCTGCGGCGCCTCCATTGACTTCCATGGGGATGCTTGGCAATGAAGGGGCCGATTAAAACCGCTCCTGCTAGTGCTGCTACTGCTAACTTTTTCACTTGCTGCTTGGTTCCGATGAAACCGGAGAATCCCCGGATACCAATGCTGGGGGTGGAGGAGGCTGCCTGGGTTCGGCTGTAGCGGAAGCCAACGACAGTAGCGTTGGAGGTGGCGGCGAGAGAGACGCTGGAGGTCTGCTACATCTCTGTCAGCCTCCACCTCCCCCACAGAAACAAATCCCCATGCCGGCCCCCACGGCAGCAGCAAGCCCCAAGGACCGGGCAATCGCTCCACCAGCGGCGGCTGCTCTTGGGGTGGCCTACTGCACTTGCTGAGATGCTGGAGCGTCTTTGGTGGCAGGAGTAGCAACACCTGCCTGCCGGGCGGAAGAAACAGGAAGGTTGGTGGTGGCAGTGGCGGCTGCTGTTGAGGCAGCTTAGTGCCCTTGCAGAGATCCTTAGTGTGCTTGCCGAGTAGTGCCTACCGGGCGCCCTGCCGCCACCACCTTCCTGTTTCTTTTGCACGGCAGGCAGGCGTTGCTACCCCACCGCCAAAGCCGGAAGAAACAGGAAGGTCGGCAGTGGCAGCAGTGGCTGCTGTTGAGGCAGTTTAGTGCCCTTGCAGAGATCCTTAGTGTGTTTGCTGAGTACTGCCTGCCGGGTGCCCCGCCGCCACCGCCTTCCTGTTTCTTCCATGCAGCAGGCAGACGTTGCTACCCTTCCGCCAAAGCCATGCAGTGCGGCAGCTCTGCTGGGCCTGAAGCACCTCCAGGATCTCTGCAAGGGCACTAAGCTGCCTCAACAGCAGCCACTGCTGCCGCCGTCAACCTTCCTGTTTCTTCCGCGTGGCAGGCAGGCGTTGCTACCTCTCCACCAAAGCTGCACAGCACCTCCAGGATCTCTGCAAGGGCACTAAGCTGCCTCTTCCAGCTGTTCCCGTGGCTCTGACACCTACACACACACACACACACACATGCATAAAAGGGGAAATGTCAGACTGCCAGCTGCCTCTTCCAGCCATTCCCGCGGGTCTGACACACGCACACATGTACGAGGGGGGAAACAATGCCGGACTGCCACCTCCCTAGCAGATCTCCCCTGCAGGATGTGCTGCCAGGAAGCCGAGTGGCCCAATGACCAGACCGTGCGGACCGCGGCCCATAGGCTGAGGCCAGGACAGCTCTGGGATGAACCGGCATGGCAGCTGTGGGGAGAGGAATCCTGACAGGTTGCAGTTCAGAGTGAAAGAAGGCAGTGCGGAGCTGCAGGAGGCAGTGGCTCACCGGTAAAACCAACAGACTTGGAGGTACCGCGGCTGGCCTTTTGAGGCACCACGGACCTCCATTGACTTCCATGGGGACACTTGTTAATTGGGGCTGATTGAAACTGCTGCAGGATGGCTTTGAGTGCCAGAGAGAGACACAGAGAGACGCAAACGCATCTCCACAGGAGAGGTAGCAAGGGCAGAAGATGAGGCAGCGGTAGCTCACTGGTAAATCAATGGACTTGGTCTCTCTCACACACTCTCTCTCACACAGAGATAGAGAGAGAGACAGAGAAAGAGAAAGAGAAAAGGGTGGAAAGAAGGAGGAGGTCTGGCAGCGCCTGAGACTCCATACGCTGCTCAGAAACACCACCACCACCACCCCTGCATGCCCCATCTGACCGACCCACTCACCTTTCCAGCAGTCCTCCCGTCTCTTCCTCCACTGCCGCCACGTGCAGTCTGAAGAAGAAAAAAGGTTTGTGGGCAGTCCCACAAACCAAAGAACTTCAACCAATCAATTCAAACTTCACAAGTTTTTTTTTCTCATGAGAAGTTTGAATTGATTGGTTGAACTTTTTTAGTCCCTCTTTTTTTTTTCTGGACTGCACATGGTGGCAGAGGAGGACTGGGAGCTGCAGGAGATGGCCAAAAGAGCCGCATGAGGCTCCGGAGCCACGGGTTGCCGACCCGTGGACTATGCGAATGTAGCCAGTCTTTCTCCCGCCAGTTTGGAGGGCTTCCTCGGATCAAACAGGAGGGCTGCTACCCCCCTGCGATCAGATGACAGTCCCCTCCTTGCTTTTCGCCTCTATGGAGTGATTTTCGACCCTTTCCAATTGAATTCCCAATAAGATTTAAACCTGGTATTCCCTAATCCAAACTCAAAACATTAACCACCACAAACACTTAAAGTGTTATAATGTGCCCCCAAAATGAAACATCTAGCACTGGTGTGTCAAACTGCTGGCCCCTGAGTCAGATGCGTCATGGTGAAACTGCACCCACCCCATTGCTGGCAATGGGAAAAAAGTCATGATATGTCGTGACACGTCACATTGTGAGTTTGACACCGCTGATTTAGCACATTGCTCATATTATTCTCTGTTACCACAGCAGCCCACAAAGCTATAGAATTGGTAGTTGCTTCGCTGTGGAATCTTCTCATTTAGCTTTCCCTAACAATTATTTTCCTCTGAAACTTCAAATATTGAATTTTCTTATTGGCAAAATAGCTATAAGCATAGAACATGGAAAAAGTATTTTTTTTTAAATAGGTAGCTAGTGTTCCATATTTCTATAAATATCCATTTGTATGCTGGAATTTTGAGGGAGAGGGTGGCTCAAAATTCTGTGACAGCTCTCTTCATAGAATGCTGGTTCCCAGAATTGTGTCTCTGTGTGTGTGTGTGTGTGTGTGTGTGTCTGTGTCTGTGTCTGTGTGTGTGTCTGTGTGAAAATTAAATCAGTGTATTAGTGAATGCATTCCCACACATTTTTCTATCCTCCATAAGGTGGCGAAAGATATCCACATTTGACCCATTTAGTTTTCAAGCTGACTCTGAAAGCAGCTCTGCCTAATTGTGCAACATATGGCAGGCAGGCAGGCAGAGCCAGAGATCCAGCCAAGAAGCTGTCAAATAAAGCAACACCTTCAGGCAGGATTTCTATATGCAGCCACACCATTTGAATGGCTGTGCCAGATAATGACAGGATTTATAATCATTTGCACTTGGTGGATATTTTTGACATACTTGATAGGCTGCGTAATGGGATACTTGGAAAATTCTTCAATGGACTTTGACCTCTAACACTTAAAAGCAAGTCCCAAAAAATCTAATTTCTACAGCATGATTAAATGTTTTTGAAAAAAACTCACTGTGCCTAAGTCCAAGACTTTCCACAATGAAAGAATGTGGAAATAACTCTGAACATGTACAGGGAATTTTCCATTCACAATTCATCATCATCAACATTTTAGCCTTTGTCTATCCACTGCAGGATAAAGGCCTCTTCCACATGTTTCCAACCAATACAGCCCTGAGGTTTCTTTTACCAACTGGGCCCACAATTCTTGCTGATGTTGTCAATTCGTCCTGTTTTAGGTCTCTTTCATGAACGCTTTATGCCAAGTGGGAATTGAAAAGGAAACGGGCTGGTCACACAGCAAGAAGAACTGATGGCAGGTGGACCAAGGCAGTCATAGAATGAATTCCATTCACAATTGAGTAGCCATTTTATGAATAAATGGCTTTCTCAGCAGCTTTCTCAGCAGATGGCATGTCTGCCCAGAAAGTTTGATCCCAAGTGTTTATTTGTACTTTCCCCTCAATAATATAAGTCTGTGCTCATAAAAGATGTTTAACTGGGTCTTGGCCAGGCGTGGGGGGGGGGGTAGTGAGTAGCAGCAGACTGTTATCATGCAGGAGAGCTTGCAAGAGTTGGTTCGGATAATGGCACCAGCACTCATCTCACAGTTGAGATCTAATCCCTGAGAATATTTGTAGACTTCCTGGATCTAGCAGTTCAACTTCTATAATTTATTATGTTTACCTGGTAAAATCCATCATTAAGAAATTTGATCTCTGGTGAAGTGGTAAAACCTCTTTTTGCAGCAAGTCCTTAACAACAATTCTTTCTTCAGCTGCAAAGATTCTTATTTTACAAGACAAATACTCCATGAGTCCCATGACCTTACATGGTCCAGAGCACTAATCGCTGGCAGGAGTGGTTTCAGAGAGTTTATCCCTCCACCACTACTGCCAGATTAAATATAGAACATATTGCTTTAGGGTCTTTACAGATCATATTCCTTTCAAAGCCCACTAAAAATGTGATTGTGTATCTGTTGACTACTAATTGAACAGTGACTTCAGGAATTTGAATGTAAGCATTTTAACTAGACCAATAAGGACATTTGAGTAAGATGTCTAAATATCGTATTCACCAGATGAATGGAAAATGACAAAATTAATCTAATCTTATAATTAGCATAAACAAGAATAACCACCTGGAAAGAATATGCATTCACAGTGCTCCATGAATTCAGAAAGCAAATTGGATATCGCCAATGGATTCACAGTGCTTTGGTATGCTTAGGAGGGTGCTGACTTTTCGACTCCACCTTATCTCTATTTCCTGGGGAAATACATGGGAAAACCTCATTGGGGTTCAAATCCACTTATGGTTTGGGTTAGATCTCCAAGAATTTGTAAAGCAAACTGGACATCACCAGTGGATTCACAGTGTATCAGTATGCAAAGGAGGGCACTGAATTTTTGAGCCTGCCTCATCTGTTTCCTGGGAAAATACTTGGACAAATCTCATTGGGGGGTAAATCTAGTTAGGGTTAGGGTTAGGTCTCTAAAAATTTGGATAGCAGAATGAAGATCACCGGTGGATTTACAGCACAATGGTATACTTAGGAGGACATGGACTTTTCTAACCTGCCTTATCTACATTTCCTGGGAAAATATATGGGAAAATCCCATTAGGTGGTAAACTCACATAGGGTTGGGATTAGGTTTCCAGGACCTTGGAAAGCAAAATGTAGATCACAGTTGTACATTGGGATGTACAACTGTAGCATCCCAATCAATATCACCTGAATATTTTACAAATAGTTTATAATTTGAAAATATGTCAATTTCCACTTTGCTATTTGTTATAGTGCTTGGAGCTAACCAAGACTTGATTGTTTAATTGATTGTTTGATTAATTAGACTAACAACTAACCTCTTTGTTCAATAGCTCAAGATGATGCATGGGGTCCGGTTTTTTCCACCATTTGCCATTCAGGCAGATTCAGTGTATTCCAGATCTCCTCTATTTAGCGTTATCATCTAAACAGATCCTAGAAAACTGCTTTCTGTGTCACAGCACCCTATCCTCTGGAATCACCTCACACAGGGATTCAAAAGCCCCTACTCCACTTTCCTCCAAGCAAGACACGAAGATTGGCCTATTCTTCAAGCCTTGGACAACCTTATGAATATGATAAATTAATATATAAGGAAATGTTCCTCCCTCCTACTTTTTTCTCACAACACCCATGTATGGTAGGTTGGACTGAGAGGATGAATTGGAATGGCTGAAAATGAGGTAGAACCTGGGTCTCCCTAATGCCAATCTAGCATCTTAACCACTATGCCAGAGTGGCTCTTAATCACAATTGTACAAGCTTGCCCAATATTCAATTCAATGTTGTTGTTGTTGTTGTTAGTTGCAAAGTCATGTCCGACCCATCGTGACCCCACAGACAACGTTCCTCCAGGCCTTCCTGTCCTCTTCCATCTTCATGCAATTCAATATGGAATGGGAAACAGCAGCACCAGTTCTGATAATGCTTTGATGCTGCTGAGAAGCAGAGTTAGACACAACAAATAAGGTAATCAACTTGAAATCTTTACAGGGCTTTAGGCCCTTTAATTAAAGATTTCCTATTTATTATTTCTTTCCTGTTTACTGATTTTGTTTCTATGCATTGAAATCCTAGCATTAATTTGAGTATAACTTTGCCCTAATGCCAGTTTCTGTTTCCATGAATGAGTAAGATATTTTAATAACTGATTTAATCAGTCATTCATTGTTACAGTAAATAATATCTGTGTTCATCTGTCTGTGTGAGTTTTCTGATAGACAAGCTGGAAAAATAAATTTCATGAAAAGCAGACATTACACAAGCCTGTTAAAAGTACAGTTAAGAAGCTGCCAACCCTAATTTTATAACTGTTGTGTAGGATACGTGAGAAAATGTGTAAAAATGAGAAAGGGTTATATTGATGCATAACAATACATCGCTTCATTAAATTTTGCTGACATTCAGTTTTAAAGGCCCTTCAGCTAATACAAAAGCATTGTTGAAAGGTACCTAGCTTTGGTGGATGAAGGAATGGGGAAAGAGTAGTTAATAGGATCTGAGGACAAGTAATGGGCAAGGCCAGAGAACCTCCCAATTGAAATCTGACAGCTCCCTTTGGATACAGAGCAGGAACAATCCCTTTATTGTTTTTTTTATAAATACCTCAAGATGGCAAAGATATTTAATACTCCTTCCTCCTATTTTTCCCACAATTGGCATTTTTAGAATGTGAATACTAACTGAATACTGAGAATCTTCAAAGGTGACAAGTACTGGGAAAAACATGTTATCTTTATGAGAATTGCTGTACATATTCAATGAAAAGGAGTTATTTTTGCTTTGGTTAGTAGAATTTTGTGATAATTGCTTTTGGAATTGCACACATGCTCTGTTTTTTACTGCACAGAAGGAGATAACTTTTTACACATTTGTATCCATATTCTTATATCTTCGCTCCTTGCAAATGTTCCTTATCAGTGTATTGTAATGCAGGGCTTTTCAACCAGTGGTACGGGTACCACCTGTGGTACATTGGCACCTGGCAGGTGGTACGTGACCATCCTAGAAAAGTGGTAGCTGGGGAGGGGAATGAGCTGAACCAGTGGTAGCACCGCACAAGCCTGAGCGAGAGACGGCTGGAACTGCAGGGCTGTCAGGGCTCAGCGGAAGTGCCAGGATCAGTGCTTCTTCGGGGCTGTCAGGGCTGTCAGGCTCCTGCTGGAGCTAGGTACTGATCCCGGCACGTCTGCTGAACCCAGAAGAAGCACTGATCAGCTGGAATGTTGCAGCATCTCCAGGGTCTTGGTATTTACATTCAGATGCTTGGCAACTGGTTCATATTTATGACGATCACAGTGTCCCAGGGACATGTGAAGTGACCAAACGTGCTGCAACCACCCAGCAGAGGGATGGGAATGAAAACCAAACACCCCTCACCCCACCCCTGCTGCCAATCCTCAACAGACATGCTCACAACAATGAAAACCTCAGACAGGCAGGCAGGTGTCTTGCTTGGCTGTGGCTTGGGGGGCACTTTTTCAGTGCCATTGTAACTTCAAACAGTCACGAACTGTTGTAAGTCAAGGACTACCTGTACTTCATCACTTTTTTCCTTTTTGTTTGCATCATCAAGTTTTTGACACCTTGCTAGGCAACTGGTGGTACTTGTATGTTGCCATATCCTAAAAGTGGTACAGTGGGTAAAAAGGTTGAAAAGCCCTGCTGTAATGCACAAAAAATGACCAAGTTATGCTGGAGTTATGTTAAAAAAAAACCAGCTGTTCTGAACTTCAGAAAGCTGTCCTTGTATCTTCTTCTGTCACAAGATAACCATGGATTGGACCAACAGCTGATCAGAACTCAGGAGGATTTATAGTTCTTTTGTCTTTCTGCTATACATGTGAGCATTTATACATCTCTTTGCATTAGAGATCCTTCCAAGGGATATGAAAAGCTACAAGGGGATGTAACAAAAGGAAAAAAATCAACCATTCTCCACTAAATATGAAGAATTTGTGGTAGTTTCACAATGTTCTTGTTGGATTTCTGGAATAGTATGTTCTTGTTCTCTCCTTATAAGATTGGGAAATACTATGCACTAAGCATTATTTCAGCTTCACTAAAGTAGTACAGACACAGCAGAGGCTGTCTTGTGCAAGTGAACAGGAACTGTGTAAAAGTCTCTCTCTCTCTCTCTCTCTCTCTCTCTCTCTCTCTCTCTCTCTCTATATATATATATATATATATATATATATATATATATATATATATATATATATATATATATATATATTGGCTTGCTAACAAAGAATAAAGGGAGACTGTGTGTGTGTGTGTGTGTGTGTGTGTGTGTGTGTGTGTGTGTGTGTGTAAATTTTTTGGATATGAGCTGTCACTGTTGTGACTACAGCCTGTGGATGGCCTTGGGTTAGGCTGAAACAGGCAATAAGATTTGTCCCATGTTTGGGGCCTAGCAAGGTATTCTAAAATACTTAAGAAACCCCCTCACCCCGCTTCTGCACCTGATTTCTAAATACCAGGAAAAGCATGTTAAAAGAAAAGAGAAAATGGCTGCAATTTTCATCAGTTGTCAGAGTGGGAACATCCAATGCTTACAGCGTTGACATCCACATCTTTGTCACCACTGGGCAGCTAACTCAATTTGCTTCCAGTTTGGACATGGTACAATGGGGAATCTCTCTGAGGATTCATCCTGTCACACTTGTCCTGGCACAAAGATGCTTCACCCATAATTTCTGATGAAATGAAGTTCTCCTTAAATGATGCCCGCATTTTTCTGCTTCGGTGCACCAACCACCCTGAACAGTTCATTGGCAGTGAACCCTTCCAGGTTAATTTAGGGGCATCAAGGTGTGCCCTGCTGTTACTGACCATTTGAGGCTCCCGCAAACATACTCTAGCCACTGATTTTCATGGCCATTTACCTTTTGGCAGTGGGGAAGCCAAGACTTCCTCTGCGTGCTAAAAAGCACTTTTCTTTCCCACTTCCCCTGCTGTCAAACGGGTGATAGGTTGGCTTTGAACTGCTTGCTGAAGATTCAGGAAATGAAGATGAAGGCGTGGAAGGTGCAGTATTATTTAAATTAAAATTGAACTACACAAGAGGATAAGGCATTGCCAAGTGTATGTATGTATGTGTGTGTGTACACACACACACACACACACACACACACACACACACACACACACACAAAATTAACCATACAAGGAAACAGTAAGCCATTTCCTAATGGAAAAGCTATTCTTTTATGAAAAAGGGAAAGAAAAAAAGAAGCTACCTAAACAAAAATCTATCTATCACTTTGTTTTCTTTTTACGACTCTGTAATCCCTTGCTTTGGGGTGAAGTCAGGGCAACTGTAGAGCTACCTTTGATTAAAGGTATGAAAAAGCCACCATACATAGGAAAAGCATATATATATTTAGGTACAATCTATTTAGCAGACTCTTAGCCATTTCTTGGAAATCACAGCAGAACTGTTGTTTTCTTTTGAATCATTGCTGTTCTACAGATCTTGTGGAGAGACAAGCTTCTGAGCTGATGCTGCGCAGTTCCTACCACACCCCCATAGAGCACTCAGTTCTTGGGTACTTGTCTTTTCCAGCTTGTGTTGTTTCAAACTTTTCCTTCTTTTCACTCAACAGTTCCACCATGTTGTAATTTATCCACTAGTGCAATATACAACTATGGTTACATCCATTAGGGAAAAAAACACCCTTGTTCTTCATATTTTTTGGTCAGCAGAATATGATTGTGAGTTGGTTTCAAGCTCCTTTGTGAAGGATTGGCAAGTAGAAATGCTGGTGGCAGTGGAAATGCTCATTAGTTGGTAAAAAAAAAGACATGAGCATATATTTTCACAATCCTGGGTACATGGCAAAATGAGGGGTAAAACACTACCCAGTGGATTTATTTTCCTTATTACTTGTGATAGATAGAGCATTTTTAAACCCAAATTTCATGGAAAACAGAATGCAGATCTGTTAATGTAGCTTTCCTCCACCGAGCCTTCTCAGGATTGAGGCCCATCAGATATGTGGACTTCAACTTCCGCAGTATCCTGGGACTTGAAGTTCATATATCTGGTAGGCATGTAAGTGAGCCAATGCTGCCCTCGGCATTCAAGGAACTATATTGCCCTCCGGGTGCCTTGGCATTATAATTCCTAGAATTTTCAAGAAGACATCTCTTTTGAGGTCTATATCTATACATCATATATAACATGACTTTACTGTTGATATTCAAATGCTGGATTGTACCAGTGTCCAGCTTTTGTAAGCGTGCCCAACGGATTGCTCAATTTTGGGAACAAAATACTACTTGTGCTATTTTCCTTTCCCTTATCTTTCCTCACAGAGAATGGAGCAATAGAAACTAGAGCGTTGTCCTGATGGTATTTGCGTCAATTTTAATGGAAATTATGGGATTCAGCAGAAATAAGCTCTGCCAAAACCTCTAGGGTACAAATGCTGATACAGATCACCTCCCTTATACTGAGGGAAGTACTAGAGACATGTAGAGGAAAGAAATAAGTGGTGGCGGCTGCAGCACTTGTAACTTTAAGATGGGATCCCAACTTGGTGTCCAAAGTTCCCACTGAAAGTCACCTTGATGCCTCCTAGTTTCCTGCCTCTCTCTACTTTGTAATTGGCTTTAAATTTTGATTTTGGTTTTGAATGCAATTCTGAAGGATGTTGGCATGTCACAAAAGCAAAAGCCAGTTTCCAGGATTACTTTGGTTTTCAACTAAGTTGGAAAATAAAAATGTTGAGTGACTGCAATTCAGTTTGTAAATGGCCTCTCCTCTGCCAAGAAAGACTTTTGCCTTTCACCCAGATCTTCACAAGAGTTCCCCATTTTCTCAAATTTACATCAGTGTTTCAAGCTGCTGAAGCAAGCTGCTTATCATGCAACCTGTTCAAATATGTTGCATTTGGTGCCCGATTACCTTTGCCCCTTTCTCTGCATATATCTCTTGGCTAATAATCATATAATTCTGCCTTCAATTCTAGTTGCAATGGAACCACTTCCCGATTCCTGAATAAAAAGCTGCTATTTAGCCATTTCTTTCATTATACTCTTTCTCAGAGTAGTTACACTTAACTAACTTGAAATATAGACAGTGGATTCAAGAAGTCAGGCATTACAGAAATTTACTGTACCAGACCTTATTTATGGCAGCATTCTGCTGAACTGAAGACCAGATGCCAAACCCTTTATCTATCTATATCTGCCACAGCTGGTAGTCAGAACTACACCAATTGACCCTGAGGTAGTATATCCCTGTATAGCCTCCATTTTTTTTTCTAATCCTCATTTGAAACATTCCAAGTTGGCCATCCATTCATGTTCTTCTAGCAGTTTCCATAGTTTAGCCCTGCATTGTTTGAGAATATACTGCCTGAGTTTCTCATTTAGTTTGCTTCTTTGATCCTGGATTGAGAAGATCCACATCCTGTTTGAGGCTTGATTGTTATCTTTCTTTTCCTGCTTTTTTGTCTTTTACTTAAATGGATGCAAACAGCATATCCTTTTCTAATTAAAAGTTGCTCTTGGCTTTCAGTAATGTTAATTTCCATTTTCTGAAACTTCACCAGCTCTGCAGCAGACTTTTGGAGGTGCAGCATTTGAAATGTGCCAACTTTGGAAGTTTTCCTAGTGATTCCTAGCATGGGATATATATTTTGGTAACAACCACTAGCTTAGTTAATGGTGTTTTTTTTTCATATAGCGATCACAACCCATAACTCCTGTATGAGTTTCAGTCATTGCCAGCTGAATGTCAGTAAATCAGATCTAAACTGATTTAACCACTTTTCATTCGATGACATTTAACTGTCCTAGCCTTGTTAGTATCCATTTTCTAATGAACCTAACCAGCCCATGGCTCCTTCCTAACTCTAATCATTTAGAAGCAAGTTAACAGTCAACCGTCCACAACAGACACCTGAGGAGTCAAGTAGTTCCCATTCTTCTTTAAAGAGCTGCACTTTTGTATAGTGCATTGCACTTTCCCTAAGAGCTGCCAACACTCAGGAACCACAGTCACCTCACAAGTTATGTAATCTTGCTCTAAAGGAACTCCTCCTATCTTTCAGAGTCAACCTCCAAAACCAGCAGTGAAATTCATTTGGTTTTTCTTGCCAGGGGGTCACTTGTGTGTTGCAAACAAGCTGTCAGAAGAAGGAGAAGAGCAACACAGCTGAAAGAAGTAAGTTGATGGGGGTGGGTGGGTATGTCATGTGTGGAGGGGTGGAAAAAAGAAGAGGAACAGTTCGAGAGCTGGAAGGGGAAAGGGTGAAAAACTACTATGCCAATATTTCTGTCTGATTCTTCTTCTGTATTCCTTAGAACAGCATACCTGAAATTGGAAAGTATAGGAAGGGATGTCCATGCCAGTTCTAGGCTTTGGGACAATGCCAAAATATTTTTTGAGAAAGATTCTTCTTTGCAGAGGCATTTTCCACCTGAAAAATCCAGGTGTATCTATCTGGATTATGAGGCTCCTAAAAAGTTATTGATCCTTAAAAAATGTTTGCCAAGAACTTAGAGGCTAAGGTAAATGTCTCACAAGGGGTAATCTGGCATCACTGTGGAGAAATAAAGGGGGATATCTAGTTGTAATCAGTGTCCAATCGCTGTGATTTTGTTGCATCATTTTCATTTTTTAGCAATCACACAAATAGATATTAGGAATAAGTTTTATTGCACAAGATTTTTTTTCTAAGTAAATTTGTATAGGATTGGATTACGTGGCTGTTTTGTCGATTTTTAATTTCACTGAGAAGAATTATAGATATATACTTACAGTATATATAATGTTTGTGTGCATATATCTCATATATAAGGATGCATCCATTCACACCAATTAGATGTCATATGTAGTCATTTATATATAGTTGCTTTGGATCTTGAACCATACTAACTCCCCAGGCATTTGGGCCAGGAGGTTAAGGCAGCTGTGTTGTTGGTGTGGTTTTATGACTGGGATTTAATGTCTGATTTATTTGGGTATCATGGGTTATTGTAATGTTGTTTAAAAACAACCTTTGTCTGTATGCAGCTCAGATCCACAGTTGTGAGATTGGCAACCGTATAAATTATTATATGTCTCTGGCCAATGGGCTGTCATAACACAGAAGGATGGCATTCATTTTTTTAATAGCAATAGCACTTAGACTTATTTATCACTTCATAGTGCTTTACAACCCTAAGTGATTTACAGAGTCAGCCTATTGGCCCCAACAATCTGGGTCCTCAATTTAGTGACCTTGGAAGGATGGAAGGCTGAGTCAACCTTGAGCTGGTCAGAATTGAATTCCTGGCAGTGAACAGTGATGAGGGTGGAGGTTCGTTCTCCAACCTTGTGGGTAGCATCTTCAGAGGAGTTTAGGGGGTGTCAGTGGTCTTCTGTTTATAAGGGCTCAGGTGTGGGTGTGTCAAGTGAGGGTCTGTGATGGGTCTTGTGATGGGTCAGGTATCAGTCATCAGTGAGGGGCTTGTGATTCGGAGGTGAATTGGTGGGGGGAGGGCCTTCTGTGGGTTAGTTGAGGGTCGGTGCTGTCTCTGGTTGGCCGTGCAGTTGATTTGGATTTATAGGGTTCATAGGCTGGTTGTAGCTCAATGTGCCTGTTGAAGGAATTGTTTGTGGAGTGCCGGGCTTCAATGAACTCACAAGCGTGGCAGGTGGTAGCATGGCCAATCATTTTAGCGTTGCTCCAATCAAACTGGTGTTATTTGGTGTTGGTGTGGGTAGAGATTAAGGATTTTGGATTGTGGCGTTTGACTGCCAGCCAGTGTTTTTGGATCCTGGTTTTTAATTGACATGATGTTTGTCCCACATAGCATTGGTTGCAATCGTTACAGTTGATTTTGTAGATTACATTGTTTCGTTCCTCCTTCTGTATCTTGTCTTTGGTTCTGGATAATTTCTGGCAGAGCGTAACTGTGGGTTTGTGGGCTGTTGCTATTCCTAGGGGTTGGAGAATTTTGCCTGTCAATTCTGCAGTACTGCATTCTAACCACTGTGCCACCATGGTTCTTAATGCAAGAATAAGCATGGTTTGAACATTTCCTTTCCCACTAGGAAACCATGGTACGCCGTGTAGCAATTATCGGAGCAGGAGTGAGTGGCCTCGCATCCATAAAATGCTGCCTGGATGAGGGACTGGAACCAACATGCTTTGAGAGGAGTGAGAGCATTGGCGGATTGTGGCACTTCACGGTGAGATCTAAATATCCCACTTGTGTGACAAATGTACTGGGCTTGAAACTTACTTGTGTATGCTGGAGCTCTTCTTATACCTGGAGAGTCCCATGTCTGTTTCTTTGGTTGACAAAATATTTGATACTTTTTTTAGGTCTTATCTCAAAATATCTTGGATTTGGAGGGATATTAGAAATGTTGCTTGTAGTGGGTAGTGAAACACTTTATAAAAACAAGATTATTGTGAAATTGTATAAACAAACATGTATATGCATTATTTAGCAAACATGAGCTTCTAACTCACTTCACTGAATGTATATTACCAAAATCGTAGTGGGACACAAAAGCTTGGCGGTTATATGAAAAAATTTTATTGGTGGTCTTTGCTTTCTCAGATATTATGAAAAGTCCCCTCTTTAATTTGTTGGAGTATATGCAGAAGTACTGACCAGAGTTTTATTCAGTTCATCGAATATTTTAAATAGGTAGTACAGTGTTTCTCATTCATGGTAACTTGAAGATATATAGACTTCAATTCCCAGAGTTTACCAGCCTTATTGGCTAGGGAATTCTGGGAGCTGAAGTCTCAACATCTTCAGTTTGCCAAGGCTGGGAGACTGAGGTAGAGCATAGGTGTCATTCATATGGCTATATCTCTTTATTCTTTATATGGAGCAGGTCTCAAATCATGCAGAGCTATAATAGAATTCAAGAAAAAAATGAGCACAGTTCCTCCTCAGACTAACAGCTTGAATGCATGGAAGTTGGGAATAGATAGGAGGAGTTCAGTGTACATTATACCTGCTAAGCCTTCCGCAGATTTATGTCTGAACAGGATGTCATTATTTGGAGAATCCAAATAAACTGAAAACCCAGGAAATCTGAGCAGGCCCCTTGGAGGGAGCTCAATAAGATTTATTTGACCAATCAAGTATCTGTTAAATCATTTAATAATATCTTTAATCCCATTTATATCCCGCCCTTCTCCGAAGACTCAGGGCGGCTTACAATCTAAAGCACAAATCAATGTGCTTAGCAATAGCCTTCATTCTATGTAATAATATCCCCAGTAGGTCCATTGTTTCCAAGGGTAGCTCTTGCAAGCTCCAATTAACCTTCATTGCTTAAAAACAGGCACTTTATAGGCTTACCCAGTGCAATTAAAGAGACTTTAGAGCAGGGCTTTTCAATCTTTTCACAGACTGTACCACTTTTAGATCTCCAGGGTCTCTTCCAACTCACTTATTCTGTAAATTATCTAAGAAGTCGGTTTTCCGGTTTCAAGATGGCGGACGTGCTTGTCCGAGCTCCGTGAGCTCCGTGAGTCCCAGTTTGGAGGTGTCCTTTTGGAGCCCCTCAGGAGCCTTCGGGCTGCCTGGGATGTGGATTGGGGGACGAGGCAGCTAACCTGCGAGCTTTTTCATCTGTCTGCCTTCGTTTGCCTTCTGCCTTCTGCCGCTTGCCGCTTGCCGCTTGTCTTTTTTTTTTTTTTTTTTTTCGGGCCGCCTCTCAGCTGTTCGTCGCCGCCTCCGGCGTTCCCTGCTGTTCTTGCTGTTCTCTGCTGTTCCCTGCTGTGCCGGACCGGTTGGGCTGCTTGCTGCTCTCAGACGGGTTCTGGTCGGCGAGGAGGACGAGGAGGACACTTGCGGGTGCGTTTGGGGTGGCGGTGATGGCGGCGGCGGCGTGGGCGCTGGCGGCGGCAGTTTCTCGGGCTGCGCTCGGTGCGGCGCTCGGTGGCGGCGTTTTTGCTTCCCCGGGCCGTTTCGGGCCGCCCTTAACATCTTCGGGCTGCCTCTGGTTGCCGAGAGAGACGCCTGTGGGTCCGACTTGGCGGCGGCGATGGCGGCGACGGCGTGGGCGTTGGCGTTGCCGCTGGTAGCGGCGTCTCCTGGGGCCGCATTCGACGGCAGAGATGGCCTGCATCCGGCGACGACGGCGGCAGCAGTGGACTTGGGCCGTTCTCAACGACCAGCACTAAGCGGTGGCATTCCTGGGGCCTCTTGGCCCGAATGGCAACACTTGACCTGTTTTTGGGCCACCTCGGCGGCATCAGTGTTTTCTGGCCTATTTGGGCCGCTTGTGGAGGCCAGTGACTGGCTGCGATGTTTCTCGGGCTCTCGGCCCCTCCCGCCGGCGGTGGTGCTTTCATCTCACCCCAGACTGCATCAGGCTGCTTTTAGTGACGCTATCGTCCTCGGGCCGTTTTGGCGGCGGAGAGGGCGACTGAGAGTTATCCTAGCAGCGATGATGCTTCCTGTGCTGCCTCGGACCGCTTGTGTTGGCAACGGCGTCTTTGGACCGCTTCAATGGAGCAACAGGCGGTCTTTATACCACCTTTGGACCGCTCTAACGGCAGTGACGCTTTTAGACCATTTCGCCCATTTTGGCCCGTCTACTCTTCTGCCTGAATATATAATTTTGTCTGCCTCCCCCTCTCCCCTTTGGATTTGGTCGGTCCTGGGTATCAGCCATGGTGGGAGAGTGGCTGACTTTTACATCTGCAGCCCCATAGAGGTGGGAGCTCTATGGGGCATGCCTACCCAGAGTATATCTTTGACCATCCCCAGGTACAGAGTTGCAACTTGCCGTGAGAGGGCGGGGGTGACCTGTTTACTGGGGCACCCAGCTAAGTGGCAGTGCAGCTGGGTGTGGATCCAGATATTTTCTTTTCCGGCCTTCGACCCTCCTATGGACTTGATCATCTCCAGGACTACCTATTCTGGACTTGCTGGACTAACATGCGACAATATACTAGCACGGACTTGCTCGCCCTCAGGGGTGCCCCCCTCGCCTGGGTGCGACCCGCCTCTTTAAATTCTAACCTCGATGAAGGGCCCGAGTTCTGGGTCTCTGAGAGATGGCTGGGTAGGGGTAGGGGCCGTCAACATAAATGTAACAAGAGGCCCCTGATTTTGTTTTTATCAAAAATTTTTACGGGGTTGGGGAGGGGGTGGGTGATAGGGGTTGTTTGGCTTTGGGGGGCGGCCAATCAACCATAGTTCAGGCCAGACTTGGGTCTGACCGCGCGGGGGGAGAACGAGGGGTCGTTGTCTCCGGGGCTCATGAGCGGGTCGTGGGATTACCAATTCCCACGACGGGGAATGGCAGCAGGCGGATAGACAGGGGGCCATATCGTTACCGGGAGCGCCGTCTCCGCTATTTGCAAGCGGTGGGGCGCTCCGACCCTCTGCTTCTTTCCCGAGGTTCCGGGAGCGAGGATGTGCAGCCTCCTGAGCTCCGGCTGGTGTACCTGAATGCCAGGTCCGTGGTCAACAAAGCTCCCCTTATTAGGGATTTAGTTGAGGGTGAGCATGCGGACCTGGCTTGCATCACGGAGACTTGGTTGGGGCCAGAGGGTGGGGTCCCTTTGGTTGATCTTTGCCCACCAGGCTTCCGGGTGCTACACCAGCCTCGAGCTCAGGGTAGGGGTGGGGGAGTGGCGGTGATCATTAGGGAGACCTTATGTCCGCGGGAGACCACCGTTCCTCAGATAGTCGGGTGTGAGTCTCTCTTTATGAGATTTGGCTCTGGGGCGCAGTTGGGCTTGCTGCTCGTGTACATTTCGCCTAGTCGCGTAGCGGCAGCCCTGCCCGAGCTGCTCGATGTCCTCTCAGGGTTGGTGGTTGAGTTCCCCAAACTTATAGTTTTGGGAGACGTCAACCTACCATCCCTGGGAGGTTCATCTGAGCTTGCTCGGGAGTTCATGGCTTCCATGACGGCCATGGACCTGACGCAGGTAATTTCTGAGCCAACTCATGAGGGAGGCCACACCCTTGACCTGATTTTCTTATCTGGACGGTGGTTGGATGATCTTGGTGGGGGCTTTCCACTTACTATGCCCCTGTCATGGACCGATCATCACCTCCTGCGGCTGGTCTTCCATTTTGCCACCCCTCGCCGTGGAGGTACGGAGCCAACTAGATGGTACCGCCCCAGACGCCTAATGGATCCTGAGAGATTCCAAGCGGCGCTGGGGTCTCCACCTGCCTCCATTGCTCACAGCTCGGCGGATGCCTTAGTGGAAGCCTGGGAAAGGGCAGCCACTGAGGCACTCGACCGGGTTGTACCCTTGCGGCCCCTGACCCGGCACAGATCCCAGCGAGCTCCATGGTTCTCCGCGGAGCTCCGGGAGATGAAGCGGCGGAAACGGGGCCTAGAGAGCTGCTGGAGGTCCAGCCGATCTGAACCCGACCGATTGCGGTTAAGAACCTATATTAGGTCTTATCTCGCTGCGATGAGGGAGGCGAGGTGTAATTACTTCTCTACCCTCATCGCGTCCGCAGACAATCGCCCGGCCGCCTTGTTTAGGGTGACTCGCTCCCTTCTTAATCAGGAGGTGAGGGAGGATCCCTTGCAGGGTCGTGCCGAGGAGTTTGGTCAACATCTGTTGGATAAAATCGCTCGGATTCGGACCGGTTTGGACTCCAGCTGGGCAGAGTCTGACGATCAGGACACGGGCGGTCTTGTCAATGTTATCTGGGAGGAGTTTGATTCTGTGACCCCTGATGAAGTGGACAGGATTATGGGGAAGCTGAGTTCCACCACATGCTTATTGGACCCGTGCCCTTCTTGGCTGGTTTACGCAGCTAGGGAGAGGACACGAGGCTGGCTCCAGGCGGTTATATCTGCTTCTTTGAGTGAGGGTTATTTCCCCACCGTCTTGAAGGAGGCGGTGGTGAGACCTCTCCTCAAGAAGCCTGCCTTGGACCCAGCTGTATTGAACAACTTCCGTCCAGTCTCCAACCTTTGCTTTCTTGCGAAGGTTGTTGAGAGTGTGGTGGCGCATCAGCTCCCTCTGGTCCTGGATGAAGCGGATTATCTGGACCCTTACCAATCGGGTTTCAGGCCCGGGCACAGCACGGAGACGGCATTGGTCGCTCTGGTGAATGATCTCTGGAGGGCTCGGGATAGGGGGTATTCCTCTGTCCTAATCCTATTAGACCTCTCGGCGGCTTTTGATACCATCGACCATGGTATCCTGCTGCAGCGTCTCAGGGGATTGGGAGTGGGAGGCACGGTTTTTCAGTGGTTCTCCTCCTATCTCCTGGGACGCTCGCAGTCGGTGTTGGCAGGGGGGCAGAGGTCGACCCCTAGGACTCTCGCTTGTGGAGTTCCTCAGGGGTCGGTCCTCTCGCCTCTCCTGTTCAACATCTATATGAAGCCGCTGGGTGAGATCATTCGTGGTTTTGGAGTTGGGTATCATCAATATGCTGATGATACCCAACTTTTTATTTCGACCCCAAACCACCCCAGTGATGCCCTCGCTGTGATGTCCCGTTGCCTGGAGGCGGTTCGGGTCTGGATGGGGAGGAACAGACTTCAACTCAACCCTGACAAGACTGAGTGGCTGTACATTCCGGCTTCCCGAGACACCTGGGATGTTCCACCTCTTTCTATGGGGGGTGAGCTTTTACCCCCTGTGGATAGGGCTCGCAACTTGGGAGTCCTCCTAGATTCACGACTCACTTTGGAGGATCACATAGTGGCCGTGACTAGGGGGGCTTTTGCCCAGGTTCGCCTGGTGCGCCAGTTGCGGCCCTATCTGGATCAGGAGGCCTTGTGTACGGTCACTCATGCGCTCGTGACCTCTCGCCTAGACTACTGTAACGCTCTCTACATGGGACTTCCCTTGAAGACTACTCGGAGGCTCCAACTGGTACAGAATGCGGCCGCGAGAGTTGTCTTGGGAGTTTCCCGGTACTCCCATGTTACACCTTTGCTCCGTGAGCTGCATTGGTTGCCAGTTGTCTTCCGGGTAAGGTTCAAGGTTTTGGTTATGATCTTTAAGTCCCTACATGGCATGGGTCCGCGATACCTCGAGGACCACCTGCTGCCGGCGTCGACTCCCCTCCGCCCTGTGCGCGCCCACAGAGAGGGCCTCCTCAGGGTGCCTCCTGTCAAGGAATGTCGACTGGTGGCCCCCAGGGGGAGGGCCTTCTCTGTGGGTGCTCCGGCGTTATGGAATCAACTGCCGGTCGAGCTCCGGATGGCATCAGACCTCCGATCCTTCCGTCGCGGGTTGAAGACCCATTTATTTGAACTAGCGGGTCTGGCCTGATGGGGGTACTTGGGTTTTTTATTGGTTTGTTTTAGTATTCTGGTTTTAACTTGGGCATTAATTTAATTATTTTTTAATGTTTGTATTGGTGTTTATATTTATGCCCTGTGAACCGCCCTGAGTCCCTTTGGGAGAAAGGCGGTATAAAAATCTCAATAAATTAAATTAAATTAAATTAAATTTTAGGATATGGCAATATTCGAGTACCATCAGTCGTCTAGCAGGGTGTCAAAAACTTGATAACCAAAAAAAGGGGAAAAAAGTGATACAGTCAGTGGCGTAGCGTGGGTTGTCAGCACCCGGGGCAAGGCAAGTAATTTGCGCCCCCTAACCCGTGGATTTTAGCACTCGAGTCTCTTCCACTAGCTCAGGAATTCTGGGAGTTGAAGTCCATGAGTCATAAAAGAGCCAAGGTTGCCTACCCCTGAGTTAGGTTCAAGGCAAAAAAGGGTCTCTGGAGAAGAGGGAAAATGCTAGTTTAAAACTGAAACAAGGCAACTTTAAGGTGCCTCAGCTGTGATTTAGGATGAGACAAAGAGAGGACATGGCGTTGAAAATGGTTAATGGGGCATGTTTGTTCCACTCTTAGTGGATGTCAAGATAAACCCCACGAGAGAATGACCTTACAACAGATGTGAATAGGCTTGGACTACGTTTGTAGATTGAGTGCATACATCACATGGAGCGATGATGGGCTTCATCAAGATTTATGATCCCACAATTGGCTAGTTTTCTCCATCTTGTCCTAAACCCTGGATACCAACCACGGTTTATGGCTTAGCATGTGGTGTGGGGTAACCCAACATGTTAGGCAACAAACAATGACTTCCAACTTACAATGCCTCAGCTTCCCAAGGTTATTCCAAATTGTCCATATTCCAGATTGTTGCCTCCTGCAGACCCACAGTCCAGGCTACCCCCTTCCTCCCCCTTTCCCCTCCCAACCCGGGCTCGCTCGATGTCCTGGATTTCAAGTCCCAGTCATCACCAATTCGTCCAGGGTCAATCAAGGATGAGGGATGCTGTAGTCGAACGTACTGGGAAGTCTCTGCTTACCTGGGAATGAATCTCACGGAACTTGCTTCGGCTACTTCTCAGCACAGAGGGGATTGGACTATAAAGTGACCTTATTAAATTCAACACGGATTCGAGAGTGGGTCTTGTCAATTTCTCGGACCTACCCCCCAAAGGGAAAACTCTGAAGTCCCGTTGACTAGTCAATTTCAGGCAGATTCCTCTTCCCAACTAGGACTAGGACAAGCGCCGTTCTCTTCCTTCCTTTTCTGGCAGAGATTTCAGGAACTTGGCACTACCTGGACTTCCGTCCCTCTCCAGTCACCTTCCTCCTCTCCTCAATACCTTCCGGACAAGGTACATTGCCCCCCTCCCCCTCCTTACCCCACAATAGAAACCCAGTGAAACCAATTGCCCAAAGATAGCGGCTGTCTCAAAAGTGAACTTCCACGGCTGAGGGGAAGCTCTTCCGAATTCTCAACCTGGGAGCTCCCGTTTGTCTTGGTTAAGAGGAAGTTCAAGATCAGGGGCAGCCGCCGAGTGATTTTGAGAACCGCCCATCTGTTCCTCTTGCTTAAATGGAGGGTGATGGATTGGTTATTTAGATTTAACACCGACGCCTTCATTCAGGCCCCGTGAAGACGGGCGCGACCCGGCGAGTTCACGACTTCAGCAACCGGGTCTTCTGAATCTAAGAGAGAAGGGGGGATCTCATCTTTACCTTTACCTCCGGGAAAGGAGATGGGGGCGGGAGCTGGGTCGGGGGGGCCGGGCTTGCAGGTTGAGAGCCAAGCGGAGGAGAGCCGCGGCGGGAGAAAGAGAGGGAGGCGAGACGCCGCCAAGCCTCCCCACCCCCACCCGAGAAAGGAGGCAATCCGCAGCCGCGAGAGGACGGGATCCCGCTCTGGCTGGGCGCAGCAAATGCGGTTGCTTTCTATGCTCTGCCCACTCGCTCGCTCCTCCGACCCTCGGCGAAGCGGAATCGTCCCCCTCCGGCGAGCTTAATGGGCGCCCCCCCAGATGTTGCGCCCGGTGCGGCCGGCCCCCCCTGCACCCCCCATGCTACGCCACTGGATACAGTACAGGTAGTCCTTGGCTTACAAGAGTTCACTTAGTGACTGTTAGAAGTTACAATGGCACTGGAAAAAGTGCCTTATGACCATTTTTTCACACTTATGACCATTGCAGCATGACCCCAGGGTCACGTGATTTTCATTCAGATGCTTGGCAACTGATTCATATTCATGATGGTAACAATGTTTCAGGGTCATGTGAGCCCCTTTTTCAATCTTCCGACAAGCAAAGTCAATGGGGAAACCAGATTCACTTAACAACCGTGTTACTAATTTAACAACTGCAGTGATTCACTTAACAAATGTGGCAAGAAAAGTCATAAAATGGGACAAAACTCAATTAACAAATTTCTCACTTAGCAACATAAATTTTAGGCTCAGTTGTGGTCGTAGGTTGAGGACTATCTGTATCCCCACTTACCACACTTTTATTGGGAAACTTGTGTCTGTTTCTCTGACATTAATCTTTGCATTGTTCTTTCCCCTTCTTTCCCTCCGATTGTCTCAAAGAAGCCTCTCCTCTACTCCGTCTCTCTTTCTCCGTCCCCTTCTCTTTCCCCGTTGTGTTTTTTTTTCTCTCCCTTTCCTGCCAAAACCTCCTACTTTTATATCCTCTCCACTTCCCCCCCTCCTCCTTTTCTCTTTAGTGCAGCTCCAGCTGACTCCTCTTCCCCAGGTTGCCTGCTGTTCCCGGAAGTGCCAATCAGCTGGAGCTGCACACCAATCCTTGGCACTCTGCCAAGCCCTGGCAACACCAAAGATACAGCTGACTCTCCCACAGGCCTATGCGGTGCTGCCACCGCTTCAGCTCATCCCCTCACTACACTTTTTTTTACAGTGCTTTTCAGCCCGTCGTACACATACCATACCACCTGCCAGGTGCTGAAGTACCACCAGTGGTACGCATACCATGGGTTGAAATGCACTGCCCTAGAGGATGTCTTGGAAACATGTATAGCTTTGATATGAACTCTGTTCCAGGAGGCACCATCTCTCATTTCCACACGTGTCCCAGTCCTGATCCTGTGCAAGAGTGAGAGATTAACAGACGAATTAGATAACTTTTCTGGTACAGAAGAGCACTCAAAAGCATTGACTTATGCTTGACTTGGTCAGTCCTGGAGTCTGAAAGATAGAAGGGGTGAGGGAGATCAATGCCTAAAAATTCATGGTCAAATATGTGGTAGTGGCAATGCCCCCTCCTTGAATGCGTAAGATATCCCAAATAGGAGATTTGAGGGGAAGATTTAAAATGCTAGCCCGTGGGATTCCTGCCTTCTGCCCTCCCTCCTTCCTCCCCTCCATGTTTACCAAATGGACTCTTTTAATTTTTAATAAACTTAATTGCATATTGCAGTGAAAGCACATTGGGCTGGCTCCAATTACCCTTCATCAGATTTCTCTGTAGGCTATAATTAAGAAGTCACAGGCAGTGGCCAATAGCTTCCATATTTCATTAGGAAAGGTGTAGCAAATCCCCAGGAGTCAGGCCTAACTCAAAAATATTATATTTTAATCTCTTTGAAACAGTTTCCATTTCCAATTTACAAAAGCTTTAAAGTAATTAAAACATTACAGCTAATTTTTAAAAGTCCACATAAAAACAAGAATCAGGCATCTGAGTTCATGTTTCACTTTGCTTTGCTCCTACTTTACTTTTTTGGGTTGTATATTTTATACTGCAAATGTGTGGGTATGGATTCCCAGGCTGGAAGATTAAAGTAAGTTATAAATACTCCAGATAAATATTTTTCAAGAAACTATTATTACTACAAGTATTAGTTTGCAACTGATGTTATATATACTTACATTATATATATGTTTGCAAAAGATAATGCACTATTTAATGCAGAAAATAGCAGGAAAAAATTTACTGTATTGCAAGGCAGGATAGCTCTTAACATGAAAAGTCTCTCTTCAAGTTAATAAGTGTTATTTGATAGGACTTTGACATCTGTCTTCTTTTTGTTGCCTGGGAATAAGCTGTGGGTTTGCTTTTTTCTTGGTTATGCAATCTTTCATAGCCATCTGCAGAATATTAGTTAAAATGCAAACATGTTATGTAACATGAAATGCTGCTTGACTGAGTTCTGGCCACCTTAATCTTTTGGCGTGCTTTGAAACTGGCAAGGTCTTTGTGAAGGCTGTAGGGCTTTTCTGCACTTCAGCCGTAAACTGCTGGACTCCTAAGAGTAAACCAGCTGGAAATTTTTTTATTTTTTTAAAATTCCATTTATATCCCGCCCTTCTCCGAAGACTCAGGGCGGCTTACAAGCTTAGCAGTAGCCTTCATTCTATGTATATGCCTGCTTATTAGGGCTTTCACACACCTCCGCAAGCGGCATTATTACAAAGTCAGCTTAATTGCCCCCAACAATCTGGGCCCTCATTTTACCTACCTCGGAAGGATGGAAGGCTGAGTCAACCTTGAGCCTGGTGGGATGCGAACCTGCACTAATTGCAGGCAGCTGGTGTCTGGATTGCATTTTCCAAGTTCTGACTGTGGAATTCACTTTTTTTTTTACATCTCCTGGAACAGCAAAAGAAAAAGAGAGAGAAAAACACCAGTGTTACTGTTAAGTAGTCGGCTCTTTGGTGCAGGAAGGAAGACAAGAGGCTGAGTACAGGATAACAGATACTTTATTCTTGCTAGAACTGTACTGAAACTTGGGCTGCAACCAGCCACAATATATAGTCTAGCCCAGGGGTCAGCAACCCAAAACAGCAAAAGAGCCACTCGGAACTGGTTCCATCATACACACAAAAAAAGTGGGAGCAGCAAAATGTGCATGCACATGTGGGCACGCACGCACATGCGCAAAAAAAGCAAAAAATACACCACCCCCTACGCCCGCACCGCATCCTGAGCTGCACGCACCTGTCGCTGCCCAGTGCCGCCAGCTTACGCGGGGGGGGAGAAACTCGCAGGCGACGGGCACTGGGTTGCGGTGGCGCCTTCAGCCCGGGCACCGCCGGAGCCACCCGAGCACCCTCTCCCGGGACCTCCAAACCTCTGCGTTTGATGAATGCAGCAGCTCTTCAAATGTGGAGGCGGAGGTTTGGGGAGCTGCGCAGCACTCTAAACCGCCGCTGCCCCGTTTGTAGAGCTGCTGCATTCCTCTGCGTTTGAAAGAAACATGAACGGACGCAGCAGCTGTGCAAAAAGGACGGTAGCAGTTTGGAGAGTGTCTGCGCACCTCTCCAAACCGCTGCCATCCCATTTGGAGACCTGCTGCGTTCGTTTATGTTTGACGAGCGCGGCAGACCTCCGAACGGGACGGCGGCGGTTTGGAGAGGTGCGCGCGTACCTCTTCAAACCGCCGCCGTTCCGTTTGGAGACCTGCCGCACTCGTCAAACATGGACAAACGCGGCAGCTGCACAAACGGGACAGCAGCGGTTTGGAGAGGTGCGCGTGCACCTCTCCAAACCATCGCCGTCCTGTTCGGAGACCTGCTGCGCTTGTCAAACATGGATGAACGTGACAGCTGCGCAAATGGGACAGCGGCAGTTTGGAGAGGTGTGCGCGCACCTTTCCAAACCACCGCCGTCCCGTTCGGAGACCTGCCGCGCTCGTCAAACATGGATGAACGTGGCAGTGGCGCAAATGGGACGGCGGCAGTTTGGAGAGGTGCACGTGCACCTCTCCAAACCTCCGCTGTCCTGTTTGCGCAGCTGCCACGTTCGTCCATGTTTGATGAGCGCGGCAGGTCTCCGAACAGGACGGCAGCGGTTTGGAGAGGTGCGCACGCACTCTCCAAACCGCCGCCGCTCGTTGGGAGACCTGCCGCGCTCGCCAAACATGGACGAACATGGCAGCTGTGCAAACGGGCCGCGGCAGCTCTCCCAACGAGCGGCGCCACTGCCCGTTCGGGCGGATGTGCACGTGCACCTCTCCAAAGGTTTGGAGAGGTGCACGCGTACCACTGCCCGTTTGAAGAGGTGCGCGTGCACCGGCCGACTGGGAGCTGCAGGAGACGGCTCAAAGAGCCGCATGCAGCTCCGGAGCCGCAGGTTGCCGGCCCGTGGTCTAGCCCCTAGGCGGCAGCCAATAGGTTTGAACCCACTCTTGCCACCTGGGGCTAGCCAATTTCAGGACCAGAGACAGCTAGTCTGGGTTGCTGGAGAGCCGTTAGCTGCTCCAGCAACGCACGTGGTGTATCACCACAAGCCCAGTACATAACAGTTGCGGTTTTTCCTGCCACTCAGGCTAGTGGCAGAAATCTTGTCAATCTCACTCAGGATTTAAAAAACCAAGAGAAAAGATCCATCTGCTTGAGTTGGTTCTGGAAAATCTTACATATTTGTTTCTGTTGAAATCTATTGCAGGTGTTTTATTATTTTCCCCCTTAAGATCCCTACTTCTGGTTCTCAATTCTGTGGTATGCATAAAAAACAGGCACAGCTTCAATTGTGGCTACCATCTTGCCTCTCCCCACCCCCACCCCTTACTCTGATCTTTTGATTGTTTTACCTGTATGCCTGTAAAACAAATATTCATGGAGGTAGTGGGTGACCAGCATTCATTCCTTTAGAACACAATAACTGACAGGTTTTAGAAGATTTTTTGCCTATTGTGAAATGAAATGCAGCAGGGGACCTGAACCCTACCACTGGAGAAAGCACAACTCAGAAACACACTTTCACGCAGTGCAGAAAAAGATGAGTGGAGATTGCCTTCTCAGTGGCCAAGGGATGGCTATAGCACAATGTTGTACATTCCTGCCCTCAAGAAACGGTTGAAGGCTGGCACTGGGGCAAGTGGATCAAACAGGTAAGTTCCCATAAATTAGAACAGGTCCAAAGGTATAATTCCTTAAATGAAAAATGGTATAGTGGTTAAGGCACCAGGCTACAAACCAAATGACTATGAACTGTAGTCCTGCTGGTGGCACAAAGGCAGTCTTTTTCTTTCAACTTTAAGAAGGAAGTATTGGACGCTGAGCTTGTCAATCAGATGGTCGGCAGTTTGGCGGGTTGAATCCCGAGTGCTGCGTAACAGAGTGAGTGCCTGTTACTCGTCCCAGCTTCTGCCAACCTAGCAGTTCGAAATCACATAAAAATGCAAGTAGAAAAATAGGGACCACTACGGTGGGAAGGTAACAGCGTTCTGTGCACCTTTGGTGTCTAGTCATGCTGGCCACATGACCACGGAGACGTCCTGGGACAAGCTTTGAAACGGAGATGAGCACCGGCCCCTAGAGTTGGAAATGACTAGCATGCATGTGCAGGGGAACCTTTACCTTTACCTTTCTTGGTGGAAGAAATTTTTTTTCCTTGATCGCCACTCCTCCCCACAAATATTCTTCAGGACATAGTCACCCAGCCAATGCTCAGAAATAGATATATTTCCCTTTGGAAATAAACTGTGCTATAAACTTTGAATTTTGACATTCCAAGGTTGGCTCACATGTTACTGATTGCTGATCCCTCTCCCAACATTTGAAAATGTTTTTGATAGAATTGCAAGTATAATCCCCTTTCCTATTAAGAACAATTTGTACCCCTGAGAACTTGCCTGAGGCAAGTGTAGCTAAGTATTTCCCAGCCTCACAGAGTATTCTTAAACAAAGGGGGGTTAGTAGATTAAACAGAATCTGTAAGAGGAAACTGCCACTTTTCTTTCTTCTTTCTTGACAAAAAAAATATCTTATGAAACCAACAAATGGCTTTCTCCCAACAAATACAATTACTTGCCCTTCTGGGATTGTACAATTTGTAGAACTTTTAGCCTTGTCCTTCATGGGATGAAAAATGCCCTGCATCTCCTAGGGTCTTCTCTTAGTAAGACACTAGACCAGTGTTTCTCAATTGTAGCAACTTTAATGGACTTCAATTCCCAGAATTCTCAGCTAGCCATGTATTTCTGGGAGTTGAAGTCCACTCATCTTAAAGTTGCTAAGGTTGAAAAATACTGCACTAGGCTGTTGGGGTAGGGCAATGGAGCCAGCACTGATGGCAATCACAAGGCTGAGACAGTAATTACTGTTGCCGGAGCCAATCTGGATCCATCATCAGGACCAGAAGTTTAGTCTTCTGAGCTTTTAGTTCCTCAGAGAACTTTTCTCTCACCAGAATGTGTGCTTTGGGCTATTCTATGCATAAGTGGACGCCTCACATGCTGTGAAGGATTCCAAAAGTTGAACTGTTCAAAGTGCTATCCACCCATATCTCTCATGAATGAAAGCAAATGTACGTGTCCCAGAATAATGTTGCAGGATCCAATCTGGGTAACCACTGTGTTGCTTATACAATATCCCTATGCATATTGGATGCATCTTCCCAATCCAACGGAGATTTTCCTTTCCATCTCTATTTGGCTACTGGAACATACCTACAATGAAAGACTGCTCCGGTTGGGGCTTTCCATGCTAATTATCTACAGTACTCTTTACAATGGCTCTAGAAAGTTCTGTCCTTTGTGACAGAGATAGATATCTTGCTTTATGAGTATTGCTTGCTTTATGAATATTGTATTTTATTTGTGTCAATCAGCTATTTTGATTGCTTCTGGCACACCTTTTATTTGGGTACCCCTATGGCTGATCTAAAAGGGACACGGTGGCTCAGTGGGTTAGGACGCTGAGCTTGTTGATCAGAAGGTCGGCAGTTTGGCGGGTCAAATCCCGAATGCCGCGTAACAGAGTGAGCTCCTGTTACTCGTCCCAGCTTCTGCCAACCTAGCAGTTCGAAAGCACGTAAAAATGCAAGTAGAAAAATAGGGACCACTCCGGTGGGAAGGTAACAGCGTTCCTTGTGCCTTTGAAAATATTTCCACTTCCTGTAGCTCTGTTTCTTTGTAGAAATTTCAGATATCATTCATCTTTGTTTCTCTTTCTCTGCCAGGAGTCATCAGAGGAAGGCAGAGCCAGCATTTACAGATCTGTGTTTACCAACTCATGCAAAGAAATGATGTGCTACATGGACTTCCCTTTCCCAGAGAATTTTCCTAACTATATGCATAACTCCAAACTTCAGGAATATATTGAACTATATGCCAAGCGTTTTGATCTTCTTAAATACATACAGTTTAAGGTAAGCGATCATAAGCTGATTGAGAAGGGATTTTTTTTAACAATTGCCTTTCGTTGCTGGTTCATATTTAGTTTGTGGATCCCCAAAATACTGATCTGTGCTGCTTCTTATGGCTCCTAGATAATAGTCAAAAGACGTTTTATTATTTATTTCTTCATCAAATTTATATGGCCAAGAAGTTATTCTGGACAGTGCAGAGCAAAAACAGTGTAAAACAGTCATACTAAAAAGTTACAAAAAACAAAACCATGCACACAAAAGATTTGATCAGCAATAGAGAATCTCAAGTTCTCACCAATTCCCTGGGACAAAGCTAAGTCTTGAGAGACTTCTGAATGGGAAATTGATGGAAACAGTAAAAAATTATTATAGCTTCATGCAGAGTTGGCAAGCTTTTCAAAGGCTAGACACTATTTCAATACAGCTTTGCCTCCATTTTGTTTTTAAAGAACATGCCTGAAATATCATTCCTAAGATCGCACAATAGCTTATTGTTCTCAACAGGTATCTTGCAAGGGTTAGCAATCTTACAAGAATTTTGCCATTTAAAATAAAATTTAAGCATAATCTGGAAATATTTATACATGATCTGAAGCATCATGGGCACTTTGGCATTACTGAGTGCTGCATTGTCAATGATTGGCTTAACATACTGCACAGATTAAAACATAGGTTGCAGTCCTAAATTCATTTATTAGAGACTGATTGATTGAGCCCCATCAAGTCACTCTCAACTCTTAGCAATCACACAAATAGATATTAGGAATAGGTTTTATCGCACAAGATTTTTTTTTCTAAGTAAATTTGTATAGGATTGGTTTACGTGATTGTTTTGTCAATTTTTAATTTCACTGAGAAGAATTATAGATATATACTTACAGTATATATAATGTCTGTGTGCATATATCTCATATATAAGTATGCATCCATTCACACCAATTAGATGTCATATGTAGTCATTTATATATATATATATATATATATATATATATATATATATATATATATATATATATATATATATATATATATATATATATATATATATTAATTCCATTTATATCCCACCCTTCTCCGAAGACTCAGGGCGGCTTACAAGCTTAGCAGTTGCTTTGGATCTTGAACCATACTAACTCCCCAGGCATTTGGGCCAGGAAGTTAAGGCAGCTTTGTTGGTGGTGTGATTTTATGACTGGGATTTAATGTATGATTTATTTGGGTATCATGGGTTATTGTAATGTTGTTTAAAACCAACCTTTGTCTGTATGCAGCTCAGATCCACAGTTGTGAGATGGGCAACCGTATAAATTATTTTAAATAAATAAATATGTCCTTGAATGTTTCTTCAAAGACACATGTGACCAATATTAAGAAGCACCCAGATTTTCCT
Source organism: Vipera ursinii (assembly GCF_947247035.1). Lineage (NCBI taxonomy): Eukaryota > Metazoa > Chordata > Lepidosauria > Squamata > Viperidae > Vipera > Vipera ursinii. The sequence continues at coordinate 114,271,195 of NC_139516.1, read as the reverse complement.
GTCTCTGGCCAATGGGTTGTCATAACACAGAAGGATGGCATGCTGGAATCAACTACTTTTGATGCTGTCATGGTTTGCTCAGGACATCATGTGTTTCCAAGCATCCCAGTTGATAGCTTTCCTGGTAAGTGACAAATATATTAAATAGATATGGAAAAACAGCAACAACACATGCCTATTTAGTATTTATTAAAAACAATGGAAGTCACTATCTGACTGGAGGGAGCAGCCCTGTCCCTTTTAATATTGTAAATATTCACATACAATGGTATATGTAAGATATTTGCTGGGCAAATATCTATATTGTGATAAACATGCCTGGTTTTGACTGAATCAGACAGCTTAGAAGGGGCATCATTTACATTTTTCATAATGACTAAACAGAACCAACCTTTGATAAACCACAAACAATAAAACATACTTTGTGAATTGTTTCTATGTGGGATGCAAGAAACTCTCATACTTATTCTTCATGCAGCTAAAGTGCATGGTATTTTCTTCCTTGTAGATATTTCAAAGCAAAATTGAGCCCATAATAAAATGCATGACTGCATTAATATATCAGCTTTACTTTTAAAAGTAGTTGCTAGCTATGGGGAACTGGATTGGAATCACAGCCAATGAGAAGGAATTTTAAAACCATTTTCTCTTATGCCATTATCCTACTTAAAATCCTTCCCTCCAAAGCTGTACAGAAAATCCCATTGGCTAGCAATAAGCTTAAGGGCAATGGGGCATTCTGTAAGGTCTTGCCTCAGCTATTCGCTCAAGAATGTAGAACTCTTGAAGCAGGCAGCATTTCAAAAGAATCTTTTATTGAGAGAAAGTGACTGCAGAGAAAATAGGCAGGATCTAAATTCCCATGCGAAAGCGTTAGGTTAAACCCCATGGTTCAAAACCCCTCCCAACTGCCCAGTCCATAGAAAGCAAATCCAGAGGTGTGAAGGTCTTGTGGAAACTGAGCTGAGAAGGTGTTCCCAGCCACCTCAACCTTGGTTCTCTGGAGATGAGACAAAGCAGATGGCCCCAGGCTCATCCCTCCTCCCCTGCCACCGAATTACTCCCCAGTTCCCAGGAAGATATATCAAAGCAAAAGAAGAACAAAGCAAAATGGGTAAATCATAGAAAAGCCCCGAGGTTCCCCCCTCCCTCCAGAATGGCAGTGTTCCAATGGGGACCAGACCAATTACTCTAGGAAACAGTAATAGTAGAAGCTGAGATGATAAGAACAGTATCAACTAAAGATATACCTCCATGTCAGACCTCCATGTTCTTTCAGTCTACTGCATCAGTGGTTTTAATAATGTTTTGATGTGCTGGAAGTTTTCAGTGGTTACAATCATAATTTGTTTTCAACTTTTTCCACACAGGGATAGAGAAATTTCAGGGTACCTTCTTCCACAGCCGGGAATACAAAGGCCCTGAAAAGTTCAGGGGGAAGAAAGTTCTGGTAATTGGCCTAGGCAATTCTGGGAGCGACATTGCTGTTGAGCTCAGTCACACAGCCTCTCAGGTATTGCCTCTACCCTGATAGTCCTCAGTTCTAGATCCAAAGATGTGCCATTTCTTAGTCGGTCTATTTTAAAAAAATCTTAAAACATGCTATGTTTACACTAATTTCCACATAGTGTAATGAGAGAAATTAGGAATATAATGAGAGAAATTAGGGATTATACAGGGGGATCCAGGTGAATTACATGCAGAAGAATCCAAATTCAATTTCTAATACATCCACCTAGAAGAATTCTCCATCTGTACAATATGGACACTTTGCTCTAAGGCCTTGGAAGACCTTTGCCAATCTGTCATAGTGACCTAAGGTGACATTGTGTTAAATCAAAGCTTAACTGGAAATATACAGACAATATTAAGTTACAGTTGATGGTTACAATAACAGAGATTGAGTGTAAGGATCCACTTCAAAACCTCATCCCAAGAAAGCAGGACTCTTAGAACACTTTCGTTCCAAAAGAAACTTTTATTAGGACTTTTATGCTGCCCCCCCCCTTAAAAAGAAAGAAAGATCCACCTGTAGAAACATAAAACAAAGAGAAAACAGAAATAAGAGTTAGTCTGGTTTATCTGGATATGAGGCATGAAACTTACTAAGTAATTTAGGGGCTCTAATGTGACATTTCTGAACCCATTCATTCTGGGAAGAAGGCAGGTGTTTCCATGCTACCAGGTATTGGGTGATGTTTACTAGAATCTAGAATCTCCTTGATTTCAAAATGCTGTTCACCTTCTACCATGATTGGAGGGGGGGCAGGGCCTGCAGCCAGTCTCAAGGGTGATTGCAGTTCACGTTTTAACAAACTACAGTGAAAAATAGGGTGAACTTGTTTGAGCATCTTAGGGAGATCCAATTCTACTGTAACTGGATTGTTTATTATTTTAATGGGAAAAGGTCTCACAAATTTTGGCCCTAGCTTTTTTGAGGGCTGCAGGGATTTTAGATATTTTGTTAACAGATATCATTTCTCCCCTACTTGAAATGGTTTGGGTTCGTTTTTTGTCTGCTTGGAATTTATAAGCCTCCCTAGCTTGATCCAGAGCCTTCCTTACAACTGGCCAGGTGTTTTGTAATTGTGCGATCCATTCCTTCAGGGAAGGGATGGTCAGTTCGCTAGAAGGTAATTCGGGCATTGGGTTGAAACTTTGTCCTGTGACAACCTGGAAAGGAGTGTAGCCTGGGCTGGAATGCACTGCATTGTTATAAGCAATTTCTGCTAATGGGAGCAAGTCAGTCCAATTATCTTGCTGGTAATTAATGAAGCATCTTAAGTACTGTTCCAGTACTGAGTTTGAACATTCATTTGCAGATGGTGGCTAGATGACAGTCCCTGAGTGGTCCCCCAAAGTCCCAAGAATGCTTTCCAAAACTCTGATGTGAATTGCACTCCCCTATCTGATATGATTCGTTGTGGAGCCCCATGAAGACAATAAATATGTTGAACGAACAACTTTGCTAGTGTCTTTGCAGTGGGGATTTTTGGGCATGGAATAAAATGCACTTGCTTAGAAAACAAATCCATTACGACCCAAATATTTGTGTTCTCTCCCCCTCTGGTAATTCCACAATAAAGTCCATAGAAATTTCTTTCCAAGGTGCTGTTGGGGTCGCTACTGTTTGCAATAAGCCTGGGGGCCTCCCTTGTCTCCTCTTAGCTGCAGCACATATTGGGCAACTAGCCTCATAGCTTTCAATGTCCTTTTTTATCAATGGCCACCAAAACTGCCATTTCACTAGGTATAGGGTTTTCACAAACCCGAAGTGTCCAGCTGATTTTGAGTCATGGCAGAGCTGCATGAAAGTCAGACTCTGGCTTTTTGGAATGTACAGCTTCCCTCCCACCCATGGTAGTGCATCAGTAATTGTGCATAGGTTCTTGTGGCTTAGAAACCATTCATCGGTCTCTGGCGCTTTTTTGAATTCAATCCCTGCTTGGCTCACTAGTGGCTTCTGGATTTTGGCTTGCGCTGGGTGGTAACTTGTGCCTCCAGCTGTTTTGAAGGCATAAGAGGGTCTGTTATTTCTGCCTTATTACTATTGTATTGTGGCAATCTGGATAGTGCATCTGCAAGGAAGTTCTTTCCTTCCGGCAAATGTTTTAAGGTGAAATTAAAATGGTGGAAATGTTGAGACCACCTTGCTTGTTTAGGAGTCAGTTTTCTAGGCATTTTTAGGGCTTCAAGGTTCTTGTGGTCAGTCCATACCTGGAAGGGGATTTTGTTCCCTTCCAGGAAATGCCACTAGGTTAGGAGAGCCCATCGGATGGCATAAGCTTCTTTCTCCCAAACTGCCCACCTTTGCTCTGTCTCTCTGAGTTTGCTCGATGTGTACGCACAGGGCTGGAGCTTCCCTTCATTATTCTTCTGCATTAACACTGCCCCCATGGCTACATCACTAGCATCAGCTTGGATTATGAATGGTTTATCAGTGTCAGGGTGTCTTAAGATTGGTTCTGTGGAAAATAACCTCTTCAGTCTTTCAAATGCAGTTTGACACTCTAACATCCATTTTAAAGGTTGACTGGGCTTTGGTTTCCCCTCTCCTTTTGTCTTTAATAAGTTAGTAATCAGGAACACAATTCATGCAAAGGAAGGAAGGAATTGGCGGTAAACATTAGCAAATTCAAGGAAACTTTGCAATTGTTTCCTGGTATGGGGCAAAGCCCATTGTAGAACAGCCCAGACCTTCTCAGGATCCATCTGTATACCGCTTGGCGAGATGCAATACCCCAGGTAGTCAATTTTTTCTTTATGAAACTCACATTTAGATAATTTGGCATACAAATGGGCTGCCCGCAGCTTTTTCAGTACTGATCTGACTAGTTTTATGTGCTCCTCTTTTGTTTAAATATTAGGATATCATCCAAGTAAACAAGCACCACTTTATATAGGTGCTCCTGGAGCACATCATTTATTAATTGCAAGAACACTGCAGGGGCTCCTTGGAGTCCAAAAGGCAGAACTTTGAATTGAAAACACTCTAAGGGGCAGTTGAACATTGTTTTCCATTCATTCCCTTCCTTAATCCTGATTCTGTAATATGCCTCACTTAAGTCCAATTTCGAAAAGATTTTTGCTTTTGATAAGTGCGCTAGCATGTCTTTTATAAGAGGGAGGGGTAAAGGTTGCTCTCACTCACTGCACTGAGATTTCTGTAATCTACACAGAGATGAAGAGACCCATCCTTCTTTTCACGAAACAATACAGGGGCTGCGGTTTTGGGCTTCACTGGTTGAATAAATCCCCTCTCCAATTTTTTTTCTATGAACTTTTGTAATTCCTCTAGCTCCCATGGGGTCATGGAGTACATTTTTGGCTTAGGTAATTTTGCCTAAAATTACCTGGGAGTATTTCAATAGCACAGGGATGGTGAGGGGACAATTTGTCAGATCTCTCTTCACTGAAGACTTCAGCTAAATCTTAATATTCCTCTGGTATGCTTTCCAACTTTTTCTTCCCCACTGTCAATGCACTGGGAGGCCCCCCATCTTTTTTATCTGAGTCAGGCTTTAGCCTCCACTTCCCTTTTCAGGAATCTCAGCTCTACTGTCCTCCAGTCCACCCTTGGGTTCCATTTGGTTAACCACGCCATATCCAATATAAGTGGGCATTCCATTCTAGGGGCTATACAAACATTAGAGTCTCTCAAATCATCCTCTATAGTGAGTTGGACGAGTAATGTGGCAAGACTGGCTGGTGTCCCCCTTGCAATGGACTCATCTAATTGACCAAACGAAATCAGTTTCTTCAACCTCCTCACTGGAATCCCTAAATTCCCCACCAGGGTTGGGCTTACGAGACAGCGAGTGCAGCCAAAATCTATTAGGGCTCTAAGTGCAACTTTCTCCGGCATCCCTGGGCTAAACAGTTCTACGGTTCTGGTGAGGGGCGCGATGGGTCCACTTACCAGGGGTTCATCTTCTGAGTTGTCCTCTGAGGAATTGGAGGGTCCTCCTGGCTGAATTGGAGTTCCTTCTGTCTGGCCCGGCAGGACCGGGAACTTGACAACCTCCATGCTCTTCATAGCAGTTTCCTTCAGTTTCAATGGAGTTTTCCCAGGCTTCCCCCCAGCAGCTTGGTCAGGTTTTGTGATGGGGGTTTTTGAGTGACACTTCCTGCGTGTATTCAGCTATGGGTCACCGCCCTTGTCTGACAGTTTTTATGCACTCCTGTGCTTTTCAGTTGACCAAGGGGTCTTTGAAACATCGTTGGAGAGCTGCCATGAATTGATTGAAATTTTGCAGCTCTGGGGCATTGGCATCATGGAGATCTACCACCCATTCAGCAGTGTCGCCATCTAGGGCCATCTGTACAATCCTTATTTGGCTGCAGTTGCTGGGTATTTCTCGGCCATATTCTTCCATGTAGTTTAGGACTTGAGTCAAGAAAAACTCCAACCGATGCACCTCTCCACTATAACTCACCCTCAGTGGAAGAAACTTCCTGATGGTTCAATGTCCTCTCCATCTCCTGAGTCAGTGTCCATCACTGTCTGCTAGTGCAGCCAGCCCAGGGGTGGCTGCAGTGGCTGCGGCGATGGTTGCATATTCCATGGTGCCAGCAGAAGTTCCTGGGATTGCTACCTCAACCCCATCTTCATCTGTCCCCTCAGCTGAACCTGGGTTGGCAGTGCCCCGGCATGGATCGTCATTCTCTTCCTTCAGGGAATTGAAAGCAACTCTCAGCATGTCAATAGCTTGCTCTAAGAACCGGTTGGAGTGGGGTGGCCTGTCATCCTCATCTTCACTGAGGCGAAGAGTCCTCTCCATCTCAACTTTCCAACCCGGCTGGTGACTGATGCATTTGAGGGTCATCTTCCTGGCTTTCTTCTCCCAGTCTTCCTTCTTGCCAACACCCATCAACCACCTTGGTCTGTCTCAGCATTCAGCAACCACTACCTCATCTGAGGAGCTCAAGGACTGAGAGCTGTATTTGCTGGGCCTGCCTGGTGGGAGAACTTCCCCCCACCCCCAGGGCAGGTTCTTCCTTCTCCATGCCGATTTCAGAAATTGTTTGTGCAGTCCCCCGGTAAGGGTCTTCCTTCCAGACTGACTGTTACTGCAGATCCTGCCTAATGAAGGACCCACTTCAAAACCTCATCCCAAGAAAGCAGGGCTCTTGGAACACTTTCATTCCAAAAGGAACTTTTATTAGGAGAAGCTGACAACAGGATCTGAGGGTTTCTCACTCAGATCAATAGGTTAAAGGAGCATCAAGCAAATTCCACCCCAATAGTTCATCCGGTCAGTTTAAATGAGCCAATCTCTAGGTGTTAAGTCCACTGTGGGAACAGAGCTGATAACAGAGTCCGTCCTCATGCCTGTGAAGACCTTGTTGGGTCTTCGCACCTTCCAGAGCAAGAGATAAGCCAGATGCCTGGAGGCACATTCCTTTCTCACCCCAGGTTGACATCAAGGGGAAACAGTTCAAACAGCAAGCAGATAGAAAAGGCAGAGAGGATACATTGTAGCTAAGCAAAGGAGAAATAATGCATTCCATAGGGCCTCCCCCTCCCTCTCAGGAGAATGACAGAACCCACAGAAAGAAGCTGGAAAGGGACAGAACCAAACACACACACACACCCAACAAGGAAATGAGTTCTGATTCTGAGTTCATATAATATATTAAGCCACAATGAAGCTTAATTGTTCTATAAACAGAAAATGTTTGTACATTCTGGATTCTCGCAGTGTGAGAAGCTTTCAAACTCGATTAAAATTACATTGTATAATAGAAGGGAGTTGAGATGGTGGCATGCATGGCCCAGAACATGGATTTCATATTTTGCTATCCTCTTGTTTTTTAAAGGTTTGCATCAGCTCTAGAAGTGGATCCTGGATAATGAGTCGTGTCTGGGACAAAGGCTATCCTTGGGATATGCTGATCGTAACTCGCTTTGAAGCATTCCTCAAAAATGCCCTCCCAACAGCCATTTCTGACTGGCTGTATGTGAGGAAAATGAACCAATGGTTTAAACATGAGAACTATGGCCTGATACCTGTGAATAGGTAATGTATAAACAAAAGAGCTTATAATGAGATTAAATGTATGACTGGAGTAACAGTATTGACTATATTTAATTTAATTCTAATGTTGATATAAATACAACTGAACCAACTTCAGCTTTCTTCTATCCTCTAGTTCTGGTAGTGTAAACTTGGCCACTTAAAAGTCATCTACAGCTTTTGGCTCAGAAAAGTTGTATGCTCTTAATACAGAAGTTTCCCCCTTTTATATTACCCATAAAATCAGAAAAGTCCCACCCACATATGGCACCATTTTACTCAACGCTAATAATAGCACACTAATATTTCTAAAAGATTATTAATGTGCTCATATCATTTTCTACATGATACCTAGAGGTACAGAAGGATCCTCCTTTTTGATAGCATTGCAGTAAATTAACTTTAATTTGTGCTTTGAATTATATGAAGTAACAAATATAACAGAACCTTAGATAATTCTAATGACGTTAGGATTAATGTAAATAAAGCTGTATCCTTATAGATTGAATTTGTAAAGCTGAACAAGTTATGCTCCATTCCTTAAAGCAGAATAAACATTTGCCAAACCAAAGAAAAGTCAAGTACTTACATTGTGTGCAACAATACTTTCATAGTCTCTGGGGGGAAATTCTTAAAATGTCAATCCTCTTATCCTGCTGAAAAGAAATCAACTTTTTAACTAAATCTATTTTTAGATTAAATGACTATAAAAGCAAAATTTGACTTTTCCATGAAAGATACCATAAATTGCAAGACGAGATGTATAAATAAATCAGTCTATCTGAATTGCTAAATAGTTTAAATATTCTTCTGAAGTGAGTTTCATTTGTGCAAGGCACACAGTTCACTTTATACAAACACTGAGATTAGAAGAAAATGGTCAAAGTTCAGTAAAACTATTATTTTCTCATCCATACCAGCTCAAAGCCAAAATCCAATCCAGAAGATGTTACATAAACGTTTATGTCCCAATAAGCTAACACAATTTCACTCCTTAACTTTTTATTTAGGGGTTGGTCTTGAAAGTTTCAGGACTTTTAGCAAAGACTTGAAGAATTTTAAACATTTTATCTGGGGAGTGGAAGTCTGTAATAATACCTACTGCTTTACAGCTTTGCACTGTGACTGTTTTGTGGCAGTCATGAACTGCGATATAGGGCTGATTAAAAGAACTTGGAGCAAAAGTTTTGGAGTCTTTCCAGACAAAGAGATGAGCGGGGAGAATGAAGAGTCAGTGTAAATTAGAGAAAAGGATTAAATGATTTGGGAAGAGAATAGCACCACTATGCAGGTCAATCTAGTTAGGATGATCAGTTGATCTAATCTACCAACATTACCTAAATGGGTGGAATAGTATATTAGAAAACCCCATTGACCTGATTTCTCTATAGCACAAGCGTCAAACGCGCGACTCTTTTTGCATGGCCGGTAATGGGGTGGGCACGGCCTCAGTATGATGAAACAGTCTTGTCCAGATTGTGTCACTTGGCATCAATTTACATGCTTAGTCCACATTGCAGGCTACTACAGCACCCCATGAAGATTCCTGTAAGGGTGAGCTTCCTAACTTTTTGCCAACATATTTCCTTTTCACGTAAACGTAGTGTACATACCTCCCTTAAAGGTCCCAACATCAAAATGAATACAAATGAACAATGAAAATAATAAAATTAAACTTTGGGAAAGGTGGGTTTATTGTAATAATGTACAATTAAAAGGTTTTTCACACCTCCCCTGGACACTGTCTGTACTTCCCCAAGAGAAGTACAGCTTATAATTTGGGAAACACTCCTCTAACAGGAACTGTCAAAAATGCTGTAGAATATGAATGTCCAACCTTTTGCCTTGCCTGGGCCACATATAAAATATATAATGTAGTTAAAGTATATAAATCACACAATAATGTTAAATGTTTATGATCACGTGGGGTCACATTATTAGCTGTCCATGGCTGCATGTGGCCCATGGTCTGCAGGTTGGACATGCCTACTATAGATCCTGAAGTGAGCAGGAAGTGGGACTACATATTTCCCAAGGTCCATTCTGATAACTAGGAAGAAAAAATGTTTCATGCTAGGTGGCTGAACCAGAAGATAGAAAGATAGAAAGTGGCTGCAAATATGGATCTGATCAATCTGAAGGGCAAATGTGGTACTTCAGGAGAGAAGTCAGAGCTATGGGGGAATTCCCTGGATTAGGCCCACAACCCAAATATTCCTCGTCACTGTTTTAAGATACGACATATTCTTTGATGTTTTTTTTTCTTCCTCATCAGCTGGTTTTTATTCATATTACAAATTGTTCATGCTTAAGTGGCTTCAATGGCAAGTCAAACATGTGCAGCTTTTCAGGGCCAAAGGCCACACTCGGCCTTTCAATGGTACGATAGGGTCACATCCCAAAAGTGATGAGGCCAACACTGGAATTGAAATTGAAATTAAATTAAATTCGGTTACAAATATATGACAGTTCCTTCCCTCTATCACATTAAAATTGTAATTTGGTAGCAATCCTTCGAGGCACCCTGGGACTATGTTTACAAAAGACCTCGGAGTCTTTGGATCCAGGTAACACTTAGCATCATTCATGAATGTATTTAACTAAACATATACACAGTTTTAAAAGTAACAACTGGCTAAGAAAATCAGCTTGGACAATTTCTCTTGAAGCTAAGCTGAAATTCCAGGTAGAAGCCTTCTTTTTCTTTCAAATCTGCTCTGCTGAATAAACAATGAAGTGTGTGTGTGTTTGAATCTGTATCAAACAGTAGAATAATGCAATGCAAATAATTTAAACATGAAAAAAAGAAAATTGGGGAAGAATAAAATGCCTGAGAATTTATATCATAAATTCATAGTTCATAAAACAAGCAAATGCATTTGAACAAATTGTTCAAAAAGAGACAAATTATAATGTTGATAAAGAGATGTACCAGCATTCTGTTGTTGCAGATCAGATAGAAAGGATGAACAGTTTCCAAGAAGCAGAAAAAAATGAAGAATGATCTCCCTACAACTCTCTTTCTGTAGAAGAGAGATTGGCAGAGTCAGGGTGAAGAATTAAATGAGCCATCAGTTTAGAATCCTTACATAGCCACAAAATAATGAAGTCCAACCTCCCTTGAAAGCCATTGAGCCTTATCTAGTTCTCTCCAGGTGCAGAATGCTAGTCTAAAAGATTCTTGTGCAATGCGCATAGGCTTTAGCAATAAATCAGTAATTTAGAACCTTCACATATGGACCTTGTTATTATATATTATTACGTTATACAGTTATACTGTCCCTTTTTCAAAAGTGATATCTGCCAATTTAAAGATCCCCTTTTCCTCTCTTTCTGCCTAGGACTCTGCGAAAGGAGCCTGTCTTCAATGATGACCTCCCAAGCCGCATTATCTGTGGCACAGTTATGGTGAAACCCAATGTGAGGCAATTTACAGAAACCTCTGCAATATTTCAAGATGGGACTGTGCTGGAAGGCCTTGATTATGTCATCTTTGCTACAGGCTACACCTTTGCCTACCCTTTCATGGATGATGAATCCATTATAAAGAGTAGAAATAATGAAGTCACCCTTTACAAAAGTATCCTCCCCCCTCTGCTGGAGAAACCAACCATGGCAGTCATTGGCTTAGTCCAATCTCTTGGATCAGCTATCCCAACTGCTGAACTACAAGCTCGCTGGGCTACAAGAGTGTTTAAGGGTTAGTGATAAAGTTGTACATCAAGAAGTCCATATTTCACATTTTACATGGCATTTTCATGTCTTCAAATCAATAAAATTACAGTCCTAATCTGACAAGAATCATAGAAAGCTGGCTGATATTCAGAGTAAAACTTAACATCTGATATGAATGACCCATAACCAGAATCTAAATTTCTGCTTTGGTAACAGCAGTTACCTTGTCACATTAGGGTCAAAATATTCTGAATGATCGTCCATGTTTAATATTTTCTTCAAGTACTATTCTTCTTTGAAACTTATTTTTATTAATCCTCTACCTAAAATCATATTTAAAATCCAGTTTGTATATTGTGTAGTCACTTCACTTAAAATAATGCAGAATGTATGAATACAGAGATGGGTAGAAGGAAATGCTTATTGTACCTGAAAAAAAATGACTATCATAAGAAATGACAGGCAACTCTTCCTTCTTCTACAGGATTATGTAAGGTGCCTTCAAAGACCACTATGATGGATGACATAGATGAGAAAATGGGGAAGAAGCTCAAATGGTATGTATTAATTGCAGAAACTGTATAGTCTTTTAAATCTCTACCCATATAAGAAATTTTCATACTATCAAGTCCTAAAAATACTTTGGAGACAAACCACTACTATCTTTATATTCATTCTATTTTATTTTATTCCAAAGAATGTTGAAATACAAAACTCCCCCCAAAAATAAAAAAGATTAAAAAAAAACCTCAAAACAATCAAGACAGTGATTGCAGTGGTTCTCCTCCTACCTTCTGGGACGTTCGCAGTCGGTGTTGGCAGGGGGGCAGAGGTCGACCTTGAGGCCTCTCATTTGTGGAGTCCCTCAGGGATCGGTCCTCTCGCCTCTCCTGTTCAACATCTATATGAAGCCGCTGGGTGAGATCATTCGTGGTTTTGGAGTTGGGTATCATCAGTATGCTGATGATACCCAGCTTTTTATTTTGACCCCAAACCACCCCAGTGATGCCCTTGACGTGATGTCCCATTGCCTGGAGGCGGTCCGGGTCTGGATGGGGAGGAACAGGCTTCGGCTCAACCCTGACAAGACTGAGTGGCTGTTCGTTCCGGCATCCCGGGAAATTCCGATTATTCCATCTCTTGCTATGGGGGGTGAGCTATTACTCCCCCGTAGATAGGACACGCAACTTGGGGGTCCTTCTAGATTCACAGCTCTCTTTTGAAGAGCATATTGGAGCTGTGACTAGGGGGGGCTTTGCCCAGGTTTGCCTGGTGCACCAGTTGCAACCCTATCTGGACCGGGATGCCTTGCATACAGTCACTCATGCGCTCGTGACCTCTTGTCTGGACTACTGTAATGCTCTCTACATGGGGCTGGGAGTCTCCTGATACTCCCATGTTACACCTTTGCTTCGCGAGCTGCATTGGCTGTCGGTTGCCCTCCGGGTGAGATTCAAGGTGTTGGTAACGACTTACAAAGCCCTACAAGGCATGGGTCCGGATTACCTATGGCAACACTTGTGGCCGGCATCAACTTCCCTCCGTCCAGTGTGCTCCCACAGAGAGGGCCTCCTCAGGGTGCCTCCGATCAAAGAATGTCGATTGGTGGCCCCTAGGGGGAGGGCGTTCTCTGTGGGCGCGCCAGACCTGTGGAACCGCCTGCCGGTTGAGCTCCGGATGGCCCCCGACCTTCGCTCCTTCCGGCGCGATTTAAAAACTTATCTATTCGAGCAATCTGACCTGGTTTGATGGATTAGGGTTGGGGTTTTAATATGTCTTTTAATTATTGTTTTAAATCTGGGCATCATATTTAATTGTTTTTTAACTTTTGTATTTCGTTTTTATATTTATTGCCCTGTACACCGCCCTGAGTCCTTCGGGAGAAGGGCAGTATAAAAATATAATAAATAATAATAATAATAATTTTTTAAAAAGTGCATCAAAAAGAAAAAAATATGTAATATACACATTTTCCCTTCTAACTGAATACTGATTAGCACATTACTACAATATTGTTCCCACCCCTTGCGAAACTGCCCCCAAATTTTAAACTAGTAAATCTATTTGCAAATTATTGACCTGTGTTTTATATACTATATTAATGACAAAATAGTTAAAAGGAAAAAAGTATAACAATAAAAACAAAACACAAGATTAAGTTTTCAAAATTCTGTTAACAAACTGTTATTGTAAACCACTCATAGAAAGTTTGCCATGGCGTCTTATCTATCCCAAATCATCCCAAAAGTTAAAAGTTATTTGTCCTGGATCAAATATCCACATTTGTTTCTTAATGCCATTTCTTATCAATTGCTGTCTAATTAAATATAATCGATTCGGTCTCCACAGTGTGTCTATCTTCCCAATAAAATCCAAACAGAAGTGATTTCCACTTAGGTGTAATAAATCCATTCTCCAATCTCCTTCAGTCTTCATAGGAAAAAAGAATTTTTCACTTCCCCATTCAGTCAGACTGCTAGTAAGGCAAGGATATTCGGGCTTGGATTTCAAAGAGATACATGGGATCAACTCAGTTAGTTCTCTAGCTGTGGACAAATCTCTTTGGTCTACAACTTTCAGATCAGAGTCATTTTGTGAATCTTTATCCAAAACTATATGCCTCTGCATATTTTCCATGGCCATTATCACCTCATCAAACTTTTTTTTAAAAAAACTTTCAACTAAAAGCTACCTACTGTCCAACAGTCTTTTCCTGAATTTCAGCCACCACTTGTCTTTAATCTGATACTTTGCGACTTTGTGTAACTTGATCAAGAAACAAAGAACGCTAAAACAGAAGGAAACAAGAAAGATATTATCTGGATATTTCAATGCAAGGTTAAAAGAAAATTTAAAAGAGATAAATTTCAAATATTTTGTGAATTCAAAAAGCACAAAAAATCCTGTGGTGAGAGTCCGGTATTAATGTAAATCAAATGAAAGCACTTCACCATCCAGAAACAGACCATGCTCCCTTATGGAGAAAACAAAGGTTACTCAAAACAACATAAATCAAAGGGAAAGGAAAAAAAAACCCAGAATCCAGCAAGGGTTTAAATAAATCAGCAATCAACTGCTGGTTTTGGTTTTAAGAGCAAAAAAAAAAATAAAACAATACATTCAAAAAGTGAAAGTTAGAAACCCAGTTTCATTAAGAAAATGAAACTGGGTTTCTAACTTTCACTTTTTGAATGTATTGTTTTACTTTTTTACTTTTTTCATTAAGAAAATGAAACTGCTGACAGGAAGATGGATTTGCCCAGTGACTTTCTGACTGCTTCCAGAAGGTACTGGAATATTCAAGACTCCCCTTCCCAAATGGGTCCATAGGCATCCAAAAGTTGTCTTGGGTCATTCCTGAGAGCTCCCATTCAAATGCAGGGAGCAGCACTGCCAGAGAGCCAGCTTTGGCAGCAAAAACATCAGATTGTCAGTAAGAGAGAAAAAGCCTCTTAATGTTCAGCAGCCATCTTGGAGAGGAATCTACTATCTTTTGTCTTGATACTCTTAACGCTCAGAAGGAACAAAAAACAAAATCTCTGCTTTTTGTAAAAATTCTGGTGCATTTTTCTAAGATATTTTATTTAAAGGCATAAGCTTTCATGACAGACACCTTGCTTCATCAGAATACCGAATAACAGAGTTGAAAGGGACCCTGGCAGTCTTCTAGTCCAACCCCCTACTCAGGAGACCCTGTACCATATTATACCATAATATTCTTTCTTCACATATATTTGACCAAGGCTTCCTAACAGAAACCAAAATTAAATAAAGAAGAATGAGGCTTTCCTTAGATTTTCCTTGTTCCTCTTAGAAATGTTTTTACCATACTTTCTCTTTTTTCTTTTAAGGTTTGGCCAGAGTGACACCCTGCAAACAGATTACATTCTCTATATGGATGAACTCGCCTCCAACATAGGTGTCAAGCCCAACATCCCACATCTCTTTTTGACAGATCCCTGGCTGGCACTGAAAGTCTTCTTTGGCCCCTGCAGTCCATATCAGTTTCGCCTCACTGGGCCAGGGAAGTGGGATGGAGCAAGAGATGCCATCTTAACCCAATGGGACCGAACACTGAAGGCCACAAGGACACGAACTGTACCCAACTCTCACAAGTGTTTCTCTTTCTCTGTTTTGCTCAAAATCCTTGTAATTCTATTTCTCCTTGCTGCTATTTTTATGATGTTGAACTAGTAACTTCAGTGTCAAACTAGACGATGTTATGGGATTCTAAGCTATGTTTTACTGGAATGCAAAATAATCTGTTTTTATAATAAACATTTCAAAAGAGTGCTGAATACCTGCATATACGAAGTCCACATAAAATTTGACAAAATTTTAGAGATCATCAGCCAAGCACTGCATGTTCAGATTCCTGTGCAGAAGCCAGATGTATGGCCTCTCCTACAGCCTAAGCTGAAAATGCATGGAGAACTGGGGCCAGTGACCCAAAGGATTCTATGTGGCAGCATTTCAGATACTTGAAGGTAGTTGCAATCCCTCTGCAATCTTCTCCAGTCTAAACTTATCCAGTGCCTCCATCCATGCCCTTTATCAGCTTGGTTGTTTTGCAGTGATATTAGCATTGGTTTTCTTTAAAAATATTCCACTAATGTTTCTGGAACTGGTCTGAGTTCTTTTCTTACTCATTATTGGGGCATTAGGTTAAGCCAGAAGTGGTAAGGTCTGTTGCAAGGAGAATATTTCAAAATCTGCTAATGTATCACTGTCTTGGCTCCTTCAAGTACTCTGCAATTACAAGAGTTTCATTATTCTATCGGGAAAGAAGAAAACATGTTTTGTACTATTCCACTTCAATAGTATTCTGAAATATAAATTTATCTTTAGTTGCAGCAACTCAACTTTCCCCCATTTCAGTATCCAGAAAATAATGAGAGATGTTGAGTCCAATCTTGTAAGGGACAAAACTCTAGTTTTATCCTTCTCCCCAAGTTGGTAGAAATGAATAAAAAGGAAGCAGACAGCCAGGCTCCCCATTAAAAAATATATTCATAAAGACAAAAGGAGCATGCATTTTTCCAGCTCAGAGGTAAGGACAAAGGAAAGTAGAAGTGGTTTTCCAAAGGTGGCCAAAGAGCTGAGTTTGTTTGTTTTTTGCACAAATTATCCACTGGTTTGCTGTTGGCACTGTGCAATTGGCAGAGCTGCATATAACAGCAGAAATGTGGTCAAAGCATTGTGCTATATGACTTATTCTAATCTCACCCATAATATCATATTTCCTCTTTTATAAACTTATAGAAATAAGATACCTAAATTGGCTAATATTTGACTTCTTCATAACTTTCATAGTTCCATTAGTTTTGAGGCAAATATTTAAAGCAGATCCTGGCAGAGGCTTACAGAATCCAACACAGCAAAAGCTTAGGTTACATAATCAGCAAAGTCTCAGCATTCTTTTAATAGGAAAACTGCCACTGAGTAGAGGACAGTTTCATTTACTGCAGGGATACAGGAAAATATATATGACTTCTTTGACTGGAAGTCCATTACCTATTTTATCAATGGGTTGGGGGGGGGGCAATCCTATAAAGTGAATCCCAAAATGAGAATATACAGTAAAGCACCATGCCTAAATGCTCAATGATGTTTTAATTCACAGGCATCTGACAAAATAATTCAATCCTAATGTTTTGTTCAGCCTGTGTAATTTCATTTCCACCAATCCCTTCAACCAGATGTTTCAGCTAAATTATGAGGTGATAAATTTTCTTCTCTATATAGTTTTACATAATCCTTCTTTAGTGCAAAGTCAACTGTAATACAAAAACGTTTCATTAATGAACTGCAATACCAGAACTTCAGCGATTTAATATCCTAACTTTTAAATAGGCAATTAAACAGCATTTTTCTCACTCCAAATTTTCAATTATAGTGAAACTTATAATTCCATTGTAATCATTCTATATAATCTACTCTAAATATATTTTGCATTGGCATTTACACAATTGTGTCAGGTACAAATAACCAGGAACAAGAATTCAGTTCAAAGCACTAAAGGTTTATTGCATGCTACCTTTACACAAGAATCTTATCTACTAACCCTGAAGGCAAATTGGCACTAGAAAAGAGTTAACAAAATTCACAGGAGGCTGGATTTAGGTCTCTTGTGGGAACATAGCAACTCCAAACTGATGATGCATTGGAGCCCACCTTTGGGCTCCACCTGGTCATCTCATATAAATTGTTTCAGAACACTTAAGATGGTAGTGCAAATATAATCCCAAATATACATTTCCAGCAGGAAGTTTCTGTTATGCATTAAGATAAGTTGCTTGTAAACTGTGTGCAACGGTTAACAGCTGTTACAGTTAAACACCAGACAGCATGTCTCTGGAGTTGTTACTTTGCATTTTAAGGCAGGAAAGTTACCGTTTAATCTCATTGGCTGCCAACTAGCAGCAGACCAGATAAATAGAAGCTAAGCAGCAGTTGGGGCTGCTTCTGTTGTTACTGAATAAACGTGTTGCTGTTTCACCGTTCTGCCTCATCAATGCCTCACCGAACCAAGAACTTAACGGTGGTGACACGGATGGGATGTGCTGCTTAAGAAGAAGCCAGAAGTCACTAGGGGGTGAGACCAGCACTTGAGCCTGGCAGAAACTATGTTTCCCCCCCCCTCGGTCTGCCAGCAAGCCACGCTGGAGACCACCACGCCCTGAGGATCCATTCTAGGGCCAGCACAGCAGCACAAGGCATTGCGAGGATGAAGAAAACACCATGGCCAAGGTCGGCAAATTGGCAGAATTCAATGTGGCACATCCCAAGAGGTGGAGTTCTTACATCTCCCATGTCGATAATTATCTGCATGCTAACCAAGTTAGCGAAGACATGTTGTGACGTTCCTGTGTTTGTGTGGCCAGGCAACATTCGATATAGCTGAAAACCTAGTTGCTCTGGCTACACTCAAGTCAGTCACCTATGCAGATCTTAAGAAGAAGCTCAAGGACCATTTTGAGCCGAAACTCTCCGTAATTGCATGGCGGCATGTGTTTGAGCAGCGGGAGCAGCAGCCAGGACAGTCTGCCACTGAGTTCATAGCTGCCCTCCCCCAGGCATCCTGGTTTTACAACCTTGCAGATCTCAAAGAAAGACTGAGAGACCGATTCATTTGTG
This sequence comes from Vipera ursinii, assembly GCF_947247035.1. Taxonomy (NCBI): domain Eukaryota; kingdom Metazoa; phylum Chordata; class Lepidosauria; order Squamata; family Viperidae; genus Vipera; species Vipera ursinii. The sequence continues at coordinate 114,252,866 of NC_139516.1, read as the reverse complement.
GATTGAGGAATCGAGATCTCTAACAGAAGTTATTTGTAAAAGAGACTCTCACGTTCCAAGACGCCCTGAAGGAGGCGATGGTCAACAAAGCCGCCAGAGGAGCCATCAAGGCCTTACGGCCCTCCAAGAACACTCCCAGTCCAGAAACCATCCACCACATGGACACCGAAAGAACAGAAGACTCTGACACGGACCTTTAGGTCGATCGGCCTCAGAAGCAACCAGAGAGGAACCAGCGGACATTTGAGAAGGCAGTTCCTTTCACTTGATGTGCGGGCTGTGGAGGCCAACATAACCGCTCGGAGTGCAGGTTGCACACAGCATCGTGCTGGGCATGTGGCAAACCAGGCCACATTGCTGCCATCTGCAGAGGTCGCCAGCGGAACACATCACAGGAAGAAGTATTCAGAAAAGGTACCAGGGCCCTGGGGCAATACAGAGTAGGCTATTGCTCCAGTCAAAGGAGCATCTTCAGAACTGGTGCCCATCACCCCCTTAAAGAGAAGCTTAGGCTGATGGTCAAGCTTCAGGGAGTTCCATGCAACATGGAACTGGACACATGGTCAGTTCTATCTATAGTTTCCCAAGGAACTTTTAATCACATCTGCAGTCGCAGCAGCAAACAAGTTAAACTCATGCCGTCTAACCTGTTGCTGACAGACTTACTAAACTCCCATGAAGTGGTTAAAGGAGAAACTACATTCAATGTGCTGTTCAAAAGGTTTGAGGGTCCATTGGATGTCATGGTTGTCAAGGGCCACTGCACAAGCCTCATCAGCCTAGACTGGTTTGATGCCTTGGGCATCCAAGTAACTGGCATTCACAAAATGCAAGCAGTGGACCTGTCAGCAGTTTGCCAGGAGTTTGCTGATGTGTGCAGCCCGGACTTAGGAAAATACAAGGGACCTCCAATTGCCCTCCACCTTGTTCCTACCATAACCCCAATAGGGATCAAGCCTCGTAGAGTGCCTTTTGCCCTCAAACCCCAAATCGATGCAAAGCTAGACAAGCTGGTGCAACAAGGGGTGTTGCAGATAGTGGGGTGTGGGAGACCCCCATAGTCATGCCACTTAAGGCCAACGGTGAGATGCACATATGCACAGATTATAAGTGCACTATTAACAGAGCACTTCAACAACTTGCATATTTGGTGCCTGTAGTCAGCTATATTTCAGTGTCACTACAGGGAGGTCGCATATTCGCCAAATTAGACTTGGCACCAGCAACTGCCTGTGGATGATGCCATGGCAGAAGCCCAGACCATTGTCACCCACAGGGGAGCTTTCAGGGTTAGGTGCCTACAGTTCAGGGTCAGTGTAGCCCCAGGACTGTTCCAGGGAGTGATGGAGCGCATGCTCAAGAACATTCCAGGTGTGTGCCCCTACTTCGATTTTGTCCTAATATCCAGGGAGTCAGTGGAGATTTTGGCTGAATGGCTCAAAGCCATCCTTCAGCGTTTCCACAAAGTGGGGCTGAAGCTAAAAAGGGGAAAGTGCAAGACAGGGATAGATTCAACAAAATTACTAGGTTTCTGCATAGATGCCGCAGGCATACATCAGGCGGATTCCAAGCTGAAAGCAATCCACCAGGCTCCCAGTCCTAGGTCTAAGGGGGAGCTTCAGGCCTTTTTAGAACTTCTGAATTTTTATCAGGTGGGAAAGTTACCATTTAATCTCATTGACTGCTGACTAGCGGCAGACCAGATAAATAGAAGCTAAGCAGCAGTTGGGGCTGCTTCTGTTGTTACTGAATAAACATGTTGCTGTTTCACCATTCTTTCTTGTCAATGTCTCAATGAACTGAGAACTTAACAGTTTCCATTTTGTCTTAACTTATATTTCTCATGGGAAAATCATACCTAATAAGAGTGCATGTACAGCATGTACCTGCTGTACATACAATGTTCCTTATTTCTTACAGTTCTAAACTTTTAAGTTTTTATGGCCAATGTTTTTTTTAAGCAATTACAATAAATGATACAATTATCATCTCATCACAGAGATTTTTTTTTCCAGGATATGCTCACTATATACAGTATAATTGAAAGGCCCAGTAGACTTCTCTAGGTAACAGAGAAGCTGTGTGCATCAGAATCAGTGATGAAAGCATACAAAAGCATACAACTGTCACTATAGAATGGTTCCAAGGTAATTTATAGTTCCCACCTTACAGCTGTATGGCGGACAGCAAAGCTATATAGAATCCACACAGGAAATTGAGATCCAAGTCTGAGGGTCAGCTCCTGAATGCTCTTGGACAGAGTGAGTTGCATAGACAACTGAATTCTAGAATATTCATGGTCCCTAAAGTGTTTGACAACTTTCAAATCCAGAGTGCCTCTCAAAGAGGATACTCTGTTTATTTATTATTTATTTATTTATTTAGATTTATATACCACCCTTTCCCGAAGGACTCAGGGCGGTTTACAGGATATTTAAAAGAAAAATCAATACAAAAGTTAAAAACAATTAAAAAGATTAAATCAATCCCTGAGAGAAAAATAAAAACCCCAGTTAAAGTTAAAAATTCTCAGCCTGGGCCAGAGAGCTCGAAGAGCCAGATCTTCAGGTCCCAGCGGAATGAACGGAGTTCAGGGGCAGTTCTAAGCTCTGCGGGCAGCTGGTTCCAAAGGGCAGGTGCACGCAAAGAGAAGGCCCTCCCCCTGGGTGTTACCCGCCAGCAATTTTTAACCGGCAGCACCCTGAGAAGACCCTCCCTGTGGGACTACACTGGACGAAGGGAGCTTGATGCTGGCAGCAGGTGTTCCCTCAGATATCCTGGACCCAAGACATTTAGGGCTTTATAGGTCATCACCAGGACCTTGAATCTCACCCGAAGGGCAACCGGAAGCCAATGCAGCTCGTGGAGTAGAGGTGTTACATGGGAGTATCGGGAAACCCCCATCACAACTCGCTTGTTTCCCCCCCCCCCAATATATAGGACTATATTTCTTGACTCTTTATCAACAAACTCTTGAGAATGGATAAGGGGAGGCCAGAATGCAGGAGTAGAATTCCAGAATTCATCTGAAGATGAATATGCCAGCACTACACCCTGAAACTGAATATATGCCAGCACTACATCTAAGGTAACTAGGTGCATGCCAGCACTACACTGGATATAATGACAGCTCTACACCCTGAAACTGGGCATGGAAGTAGACAAATTTTCAAAACTACATTACAAAACAGGCATTATCACTTCTAGTTTGCATGTTTATTTTGGTCCCATTGTCATATTGAGATAAATAGACTTGGCAATTTTCTAAAGCACTACCAAAAGTGAATATCTTTTTAGTTAATGTATTGGAGCATAGTAGAAATCAAATGAATCTGATATAGCTCAGTCTTTCAGGCGAGAAGCCTCAAGTGCTGCTTTCATTGGTTTGGCATTGCTTTCTCATTCATGTCTTCGGTATTAAAGTATCTGCAGCAATGATGGTTAGTGTTACTTTGGCACATGGTATTTCCTCCTCTTTAGGATCATATAACTAACTAAAATGCCAATATTTTTTCAGGAACACTCAGGCGGTTGGAAGCAGTTTTTGAAAGCAGAAAGATGTCCTAGACCAGGGGTAGGCAACCTTGGCTTTTTTATGACTCGTGGACTTCAACTCCCAGAATTCCTGAGCCAGCCATGCTGTCCTAGATTCAGGAGGCATCATGAGAAGATGAAACAAAAAAGATACATTGAAGTCAGATACTTGTCTTTGAGAATTTGGAGATGGATAAGAGATAGGAAGCAACCCTGTTTCAAGTGATAAAATAGTCTCTTTTCGCAATCAAGGGCATGTCTTTCAAACTGTCCCAGAAGTCCAAGTCAAATGATATATTATATATTATATATATATATATTATATATATATTATATATATACAAAGCAGGAAAGAAAGAGTTAATTAGCAAGGTGCGTTCAAAAAGCCTTGACAAATACTTAACATATATTTCCCTTGCCTTCTAGCTAATAAAAGAGAGAAAGAACCTGTGGCTCAGGAAGTTAAAACAACTGCCTAATATATAATCAGCCCAGGTTCGAATCTCAAATAAAGGGTATGACTGACTGATGAGAACATAAGAAGTTCGAAATGATCATCTCAGCCTCCCAAATTCTTTATTAGCAATTTGAATAATTTACACAAATAATGAGCTGTCATAGGTTGAATATATCCTGTGGATAAGCCTTGAGTCAGGCCAAAGCAGGAAAGAAAGAGTTAATTAGCAAGGTGCATTCAAAAAGCCTTGACAAATACTGGGAATATAATCTATTACAATTCTTTCCACATCATTTTCAGGTTTCACTTAACATCTTTTTTATAGATCAGGCAGTTTTCAAAGCACATGGCCTCTATGTTGGGAAATACTGGGTGACCCAGATCAAATGTGTCTCCAGAATTTTGAAATCTGCAGGTCATTTAATTCAAACTAACCAAATAGATGTTCACATATTTATTCAACACTTATTCAGACTCTTATTAAAAGACATAGCAACTGTGACCTAGTTCATGAAATCTGATGGTCTGAAAAGTGTTATCAGACTCCTTTTAATTTATCCTTTTTCAATTGGTTCGTGAACATCATAATGAAAGGAAAACCTACAAATGTACAACTCTATTCACATACAGACTTAGACTTCAGGAAAATGTGCAGGTAACTGAATCTTTTGCCATAGTCAATTCCATGTAGGGCTTTTGTTTTCAAATAAAAATGAGGGAAAGAAAAAGAAGAAAAGCTTAAACATTATTCTTGATCTTTTCTTTGGCAGAAATGACTTATTCCCACAACCCAATCTTTACCCTAGCTAAGGAAATCAGTTTTTGTAATGCCCTAGATGGGTTCTGGGCTGGCTTTGCTTTCCAGAAATGAATTGTGGCAAGATATACAAAAAGCTTCAGCTCTTCCTTCTATTTGCTTCCTTTTGTTCAGATTTTTGCTTGCAAATAGAATATAAAGTTCAGCATTATTATTAAAAGCCTCTACTACACTTATTTCCTTTATAGAGCCAACCCCTTCATACTCTAGCCTACAACTAACTCATATATACATGCACATACACGTTAGTATGCCATTATTTGGTATAGCACTAGGAAGGAGTCCTCAGGCTTCATCCTATTCACGGACTGCTACTTGGGCAACCAAAGCAATAGAATTGGGCTGAGGGAAGGAGGACTGGCTTACAGATGAGCATCATGGCACAACTTTGTAATCCACTGTTATACTCCAGAGTTGGTTAAAAGATGGCCGGCTACATAAATGTTTCAAATAATTAAATAAATTGGAGCTTCATGATTTGTCACAAGGGTTGCTTTTTTTTTAAATCTCCTACGATATTAACATCTTCCTGTGATAAAATGCATATTAGAACTAAGGAGTTGAAGTTCTTCTTAGCATGCAGGGGAGGAAAGATAAATCCTAATTATACAGTTTTACCCTAGAATCTAATACAGACATGTCAAACACAAGACCCGGGGGCCAGATCCGGCCCATGAAGTGGTTTCATGTGGCCCACGAAGCCATCCTGGAAACAGTGAGGGAATGGCCCCCACTGCCTTGGCCCTGGCCCAGAGACCCTCCTCCTGCCAGAGACCCTCAGATCTGTCCCACTCCTGCCCAGGCCCCCATAGGCACCCTTGATGTGAATGATGTAGAGCTGGCCATGCCCACTCAGTAGGCCTTAGGCATTCTAGCCACGCCCACCCAGTAGGCCATATGCACTTTAGCCACGCCCACCCAGTAGGCCATGCCCACCCAGGCCACACCCGCCTGGCCCCCTGAGGGCAACCGCTATGCTGATGCGGCCCTCAATGAAATTGAGTTTGACACCCCTGATCTAATAGAAGCGGGAACAAAATAAACCAACATATTAGATTGTGCAAAAAGGCAGGTTTTTGTTTCTATTGTTTTGAGGTATAGGAATCAATATTAATCTTAGGGGATCAAATGTATCACTGCTCATTTTCTAATATAATTAGGACGCTTTCTAGACTTATCCTCATATCCACCAACTAGAGCAGCCTCATGCCCCTGCCCCTGCCATGTCCTTATGACATAGCCCATATCTGAAGCAGCTTGCACTCATTTTCATATATTCTAATTTTAATGTTTCTTTTCCATCTTACAAATCTTTTTTTTTTGCTGTGGACATCATCTAGGAGACTTGAAAAATAGTCAGGGAATGAGATCTACCTAACAATTTTAGTCCACTTTAGACTGGGGCAGATATGCCTCTTCTGCTCTGGTCACTGCTGTTCAAAGCTATTTTGGCCTGGGTTGCAGGACAGCCTGACACTATGACTTCTGCAAAAGAATTTGTCCATGTAATATCTGACTTGTGATTTTACAAAGAGCCTGTCAAGTCTTACATGAGCTTCTTTATGCAAGGTGTTATGAATCCAGGAAAGGCACACGGTGGCTCAGTGGGTTAGGACGCTGAGCTTGTCGATCAGAAGGTCGGCAGTTTAGCGGGTCGAATCCCAAGTGCTGTGTAACAGAGTGAGCGCCTGTTACTCGTCCCAGCTTCTGCCAACCTAGCAGTTCGAAAGCACGTAAAATGCAAGTAGAAAAATAGGGACCACTATGGTGGGAAGGTAACAGCGTTCCGTGCGCTTTTGGCGTCTAGTCATGCCGGCCACATGACCACAGAGACATCCTTGGACAAGCGCTGGCTCTTCGGCTTTGAAACGGAGATGAGCACCGGCCCCTAGAGTCAGAATCAACTAGCACGCATGTGCGGGGGAACCTTTACCTTTACCTTGATATGTATCCAGGTGAAGAGAACACATAAACACTTACATAGCAGTCACCACCAGGGGGCGTTGAAGTATAACTGTTTTGGCGGGAACCCAGGTTTCAGCGGGAAACAGTGGTTCAAGCCGATTGGCTGGCTGCTCACCTGGCCAGGTATAAAAGGAGGGCAGGTAACCCCTATTCCCCAGTACAGTCACTTCCACCAAATAAAGATCTGCCATGCTGTACTCATCGTCTCAGGGTCCTTCCTACTCTCCAGAACCCACAACATAACACAAGGATTTACTGCTTTTTTAAAAAGAGAGCTAGATTTATTTTTAAACAAAGGTATTATGTTCTTTTGAAGGAACCCCAGATCTGGATTAAAACAAGTTCAGATCCCTCAGTATTGCCCAGAAGCTCAAATCCAAGTTCTGTCAGCTACGTATTATTAGTTCTATCACAATAAATTCATTACATGTTTTCCAGTGCTTCTATTAACAAGAGTTCATAAGGTTATACTTTTTACTGTTCTATTATTTTGGTATGGACTGACATTTTACATCCTCTTTTACATTCTTCCATGCCATTTTCCTACACTTCTGGTTGTTAATATGTACTGCTAGCCATAGCCACTCTTGGTTAATAGTAGCACTCTTACAGCTTTAGTCAAGGATAGAATTTACTTTTTATCCTTAACAAAATTATCTTGGATACAAACAACATATTTTTCTCCCCAATATTCCATTCTGATGAATCAGAACATATCTGCTGATTTGTCCAGGGCTCCAACCCAGATGTCTTGAAACTGAAAATAGCACTGTTCAAATAATCATAAGTAGGGCTGAAATATGATGCAAGAGAAGTTGTAGAAAGTCTTTTATCTTTAATGTTACTCTAGGAAAATTCAATATATGCATCCTTCATAGTGAGGAAATGTTATAAACAAATGTCACATTTTTAAAGAGTTCCCTCACTACTTTCTAAAGTTTGGTTTAGAAAAAATCAAAAAAGAATTTGGTCTTCTAGAGAATGCTTACATCAAAGATCACCATGCCTTCTCCAAAGCTCAGTTTAATGCCTCTCCTTTGGCACTTTTAGCGGGCAGATGTAATAATCTTCTAGCTATGCAGAGCTTTTGACCATGTGAATTAAGAGGGTTGAAATAATTTAGATAAGACTGCTCCAACCCCATAATAAAAATCTATGTCCACCCACGTGAAGGTTCTACTTACTATTTTTTGGTTAGTTATCATCTTTGGATCTGTCAGTCTAGTATTGGTGAGTTTGAATTAGTAAGCACTTTTAGAGTACTTTCATAGGAAATTCTTTGCTTCTTTGTGTTTTATATTACTGAGTATAGTATGTACAGTAGAGCCTTGGTGGAGCAGTGGGCTAATGCCTCCTTAAGTAACACCAGCTGCCTGCAATTAGTGCAGGTTCTCATCCCACCAGGCTCAAGGTTGACTCAGCCTTCCATCCTTCCGAGGTAGGTAAAATGAGGACCCAGATTGTTGGGGGCAATTAAGCTGACTTTGTAATAATGCCGCTTGGGGTGTGTGTGTGTGAAAGCCCTAATAAGCAGGCATATACATAGAATGAAGGCTACTGCTAAGCTTGTAAGCCGCCCTGAGTCTTCGGAGAAGGGCGGGATATAAATGGAATTAAAATAAAAATAAAATAAAAATGTGTATTAAGCATAAAACTATTTCCTTTGTTCATTGATGTGAGGCATTGGTATTTACTCATTTAACTACGTCATATTAAAAAATTCTCATGTGACTCTCTTTTAACTAGGTAAGAAACTCAGCAGTTAAGAGGTCAAAGTGGTTAGTGGTTTTGAAGTATGCAATTAATCCTGTGATATGGGGCTGAGAGAGAATACTGCTTTAGAATTGCCCTCAAGGTACCTATTACTATTGGCACTGCTGTTGTTTTCTTTTGCCACAGTTATTCTACTTCTATTTGCAGGTCTTTATATTTTGTCATTTTTTCCAGTCCTCTCTCTTCTATTATTATTATTATTTCTGAGCTTCCTTCTTCTACGTTTTAATTATTTATATTTTTAAATAAATGCAGTGATTTTCCAGGCACTGAGATGGATGGATTTTATTCTCAGCTCCCAAATAACCTAAATACTTCTGTCACTGCATAGCAATGGAATGATGCAACTGTACTTTTTTCAAAGAAAGAAAGAAAGAAAGAAAATTAAGCACAGGGAAAAGTAGAAAGGTAGGAAAGAAAAGTTTAAAACTTGAAACATTTGACTTATGAGGCTGGAATTATACTCACTGTGCCATCAGAAGTAAAATCCTGCAGAAGGATATTTTGCTCATCATGCCTTTCATGTCCTATTTTTCATTCCATGTATGTATCTGTTAGAAATTATCTCTGGAGGTGGGGGGGGGGGCTGGGCAAATGGGGGCTTGGGAAAAACATACTGTTCCTTGTGGCTTGTTCCTCTTGGGCAATCCCTGCTCTCTATGACCACTTGGGCTGCAAATGAAAAGCATTTGCCAGACAAAGGGATGATTAATGAACTTCTGGATGGGTCACAAGAAGAGGGAGGCCAAACAGCTGCCAAAGTGAGGTGAAAGGAGGAAGGAATAGTTGCTGACTGCTGAAAACTCTTCAAGAAGCCTAACACTGTTGGAGAACTGTAGGCAGTGCTTTCTTTTTTGTAAAAGAAAAAGGTGCCGGAACTCACACATGTCATACAACCCGCCTTGCCTACCCTACAAGGTTCCATCCAAAGAAGGTGCCGGAACTCCGTTCTGAGCGTTCTATGAGGAAAAAAGCCCTGACTGTAGGGATAGCAATGGCTCAGTCCAAAAAGAACGTCAATTCTTAATCCCACAGAAAGAAGAATGATCTATTAGTCAGGACTGATGGCTAAGAGTGCAGAGTATTGACTGATTTGAGGGACTTTCCAATTTTTTTTAGCTGGAAGGGGCATAGTGGCTCTGCATGCTCCCACTTGCCCTTTTATGTCTGTGTGGCTTTGACTTTTGACTCCTGCTGACTTCCTGGATAAGTCTCTGCAGTATTTTCGGCAGGTTTTCAGAAGTGGCTTGCCACTGCCTCCTTGTAAGGGCTGAGAGGGCCTGGCCCCCAAGGTCACCCAGATGGCTTCTTGCCTAAGGCAGGGCTAGTAAGGTAAAGGTAAAGGTTCCCCCGCACATGCGTGCTAGTCATTTCTGACTCTAGGGGCCGGTGCTCATCTTCGTTTCAAAGCGGAAGAGCCAGCGCTTGTCCGAGGACGTCTCTGTGGTCATATGGCTGGCATGACTAGACGCCAAAGGCGCACTGGAGCGCTGTTACCTTCCCACCGTAGTGGTCCCTATTTTTCTACTTGCATTTTTTTACGTGCTTTCGAACTGCTAGGTTGGCAGAAGCTGGGACGAGTAACAGGTGCTCACTCTGTTACGCGGCACTAGGGATTTGACCCGCCAAACTGCTGACCTTCTGATCGACAAGCTCAGCGTCCTAACCCACTGAGCCCCCACGTCCCTAGGCAGGACTAGACTCACGGTTAATTTTAAAATTGGAGTTGAGTATGCAGGATCAGACATGATGGAACAAAGAGTGGGAAAAGAGACGCAAGTTCTACTTAGAGGAATCCTATTACATTGAAAAGCTGCCTTGTTGAGCCAGTTTGTTCTCTAGAAGACCTGGTGGTGCAGTGTTTAAATTGTAGTATTGCAGGCAAACTGCCCATAGCCTGCAATTTGATCCTGAGTGGCTCAAGGTTGCCTCAGTCTTCCATTCTTCTTTTTTATTATTGAAAAGTTTTACAAAATTTTTAATAATAACCCCCCCTCCCCATCAACCCTCCCCCCTTCCCTCCCCCCTCCCCGGACTTCCCAAAGCAGAATACAGGGTATTACATATAGCAATCTTATGCAAACATATGCTAAATATCTATTACAACGTTAACAAACCTTCCACCCTTTAACTCCCTTATAACAAAACTAAAGTACCGGTAATTATAATAACACTTCTATAATTGTAAAAATTATTCATATGCTATTTAAAACTTTTTAGTCCCGTATTTGTTCTGAATATAATCAATCCATCTTTTCCATTCCAAAATATATTTTTCTTGTGATTGTTCTTTCAAATATGCTGAAACTTTTGCCATTTCAGCTACGTCCATTACTTTAAGTATCCATTGTTCTATTGTAGGTAAATCTTCTTTCTTCCAATGTTGTGCCACCAAAAGTCTGGCTGCCGTTATTAAGTGTAACATTAATTTAGTTTTTATAACAGTACAATCCGAAATAATCCCCAATAAGAATAGCTGCAGAGGAAATCTTATTTTTTTCTTAAAAACCTTCTGAAAAATCCACCATATTTTTATCCAAAAGGCTTTAACATTTTTACATGTCCACCATATATGATAATAAGTTGCCTCTTCACTACCACATCTCCAACACTTACAGTAGGTGGTTGATTTGGATACATACATGCTAACTTTTTAGAATCTAAATGCCATCTATAAAACATCTTGTAAAAATTCTCTCTTAGGTTTTGTGCTTGCATAAATTTTATATTTCTAATCCAAATTTTTTCCCAAGTATCCATCATTATGGGCTCTTGAATATTCTGAGGCCATTTTATCATACAATCTTTAACTAACTCCGATTCTGAATCAATCTCTATAAGAGCATTATATAACCTTTTTATATGCGATTGACTTTGATCTCTAATTTGCTTTATCAAATTTTCATCAGCTTTTCATCTTCCATTCTTCTGAGGTCGGTAAAATGAGACCCAGATTGTTGGGGGCAGTATGCAAATAATGCTTTTACACTGTAAACCACCCAGAGAGTGCCGAGAATGCTGAGCCAAAAATCTGTTAGGGTGCTAGTAAAAGATGCAGTAATAGAAAAGGGTACAAATATATGTTACATTAGATTAGGTTCTGGCACAGTAAATAATAGTGGCTTTGCTTCTAGCTAGAATTTGCTTAACCTGAATGTCCAGTATAAAACTGATCTAGGGGTTTTCTTCTGTAATACAATAACTGTCCTTCTGGTTTGAAAAAGGTTGAACTATCATCTCAGGGAAAGAAAACAGAATTTTCTCAACCACTTTCATCTTAGCTGCTGCTTTATACATGGACTTAATCTAATATTTGTGGCTATTCAATGGTTTGTGGAGAGAAGGATTAAATAAGCAAGTGTTGGATACTTACTGCTTCTTCATTCCAGAAAATGTGCCAATTTTGATTCTTGGTTAAACTTGCATTTTTTAAAAGTCTCCCTCCCAGAACACATAAACTTTATATGACAACTAAACTCTATTTATCATTTGATACATGTAATGTCTCAATAAAAAAAAGGCAGGGTAGAAGGGATCTGGCTAAATTCATAGCCCTCTGGGTCTTTGCCAGTGGAATAGAAAAACACATCAGGTTTTGCCTGTTTGTTTAAAGCTCTCTGGACCTTGCTTGTCAGTGTCAATTTTCCTCCAGACACTAAAGGGACAATTAGCTTATTCTAGAAGACAGACACCAGGTAAGAACTGTTCCTTCTCTACTATACTTTTTCTCAGTTCATCCTAGTTTAAAAAAAAGTCTAGAAGGAAAGATGAACAATTCCTGTTTGATGGAAATAGCAAGCAAGTGGAAGAAACCACTAAAACCTGTCTCTTACTTACACAAACATGCACACCGCTAGATGAATTGAAAGACAGCATTGGAGAAAGGATTATAACTCTTTTTATTCCATTCAAAATCCGAGCCCTCTGCAGCTGTTCTCTATAACTATAAAGCAGACACAGCGGGACTCAATTTTCCAGTGTTATGGTTTACTTAACTCCATTTCGTATTTTTTTTCTTTTCTTGAAGCTAGTGCATAATTGCTGACTATGTTATATGGCGATAAGTCTAATTTATATGTATTAGTGGCAGCCTGAAAAAAAAGTATTGCAGAGTTTGATAAGTTGATATAACAATAATGCGTGAATAGCAAAGCCTAATATTTAAGCTTAATCAAAAGTAGTGTATGTAAGATATGAGCTGTAGAATCCTTTCTTGCAGAGTATTGAATATTTCTGTATACTTTTACTCTTTCTCCCCCATCTACCTGATTTTGGTCAATAAATATTTAATATTTCTTAGATAATTTTTTTATTTTATTTATTTTTATTTTAATTCCATTTATATCCCGCCCTTCTCCGAAGACTCAGGGCGGCTTACAAGCTTAGCAGTAGCCTTCATTCTATGTATATGCCTGCTTATTAGGGCTTTCACACACACCCCAAGAGGCATTATTACAAAGTCAGCTTATTGCCCCCAACAATCTGGGTCCTCATTTTACCTACCTCGGAAGGATGGAAGGCTGAGTCAACCTTGAGCCTGGTGGGATGCGAACCTGCACTAATTGCAGGCAGCTGGTGTTACTTAAGGAGGCATTAGCCCACTGCTCCACCAAGGCTCTTTTAGATAATATCTATTCTTCAGTTCCAAACTTGAATAAGTATAGCAACAGATATTTGATGAATTCATCCATACTAAGTATTATAATTGCCATGGATAATGGAAATGGTAAATCAAAATGTCCTATAAGGCTAGTTCCAAAAAGAAAGCTAGGAGAACAGTTGTATCAGAACAATTCAATTCATTCCATGTATGCAGACATGTAAGTGGATAGAAGAGGTATCCTTGCCCCATGTTCTTGAGTGTCAATGGCAGTGAGAGTCTATATGTGCAAAAATTGCAGAGTTCTTCCACTATGCATAGGATCCATGTCTTACTATGACAATGAAAATGACAAGGACAATGGGCATAATATAATATCCACAGTGTATCTGTTAGCATAAAACACAAAAGTAAACAAACTACATTGTGTGTTAGAGTAATATATACCCAGTTGGGTTATGAATTCTAGAAGAGTGAAAACCTTTGAGCTATTAGTGCCTTGGGCAGGAGAAGTGGGGCAGGAAGGAATTAGAAGAATTGGAAAAACATTGCATAAAAGGGCTAAAAGAATAAAAAAAGACAGTCAAATAAATGAGCGCACAACAGTAAATGGGAAGAAAGATTTTTTTTAAAAAAAAAGAAAGAGGAAGGAAGCCAAGTTTGTAGAAGCACTTCAAGCTTTCTGTTATTGCAGAATGAAGAGAAAGTGGATACCCAGATGAACATGGTTCATCCCAGTTTGGGATGAATCTGTCAGTTTCTTTCCAATCTGTTCACATGATGCTTACTGAGTCCACATTATGATTTGGATGTCAGTCTTTGGAATGGCATTACAAATCACATGATGGGTTGGTGTGAAGGCTATTTAAGATTTTCCCCAAATACTTTGGAATGCCACCTAAAATTCCCCTTGTGGGAATCTAACTGAAGCTCTTAAAATTCCATTCAACACTCTCAGACTCTGAGAGTTGCACCCAATGATCTTGAATATCCTCTTGCATTCCTACATTAGCAACTTGGGTTCATAAGTGGCACTTTCCTCAAAGTAGCCTTTACAAAATCTACTCATAGATATCAGAAATACCTGCATCAGACTGGCTGTCAACGCTGCTAACATCGAATGTTCTGGCTTTGGCAACATAGGGAGAGGCAGCCTTTTGCTTTAACTTGTGTGTTACTCTTAGAGTTAGAATTAGTTGATACTGAGGGGCAGGGGGGGAGGAGGTAGAATGTGTATGGGAATTAGTTGGACATAACAATAGCATAGTAGTGCATAATTCAAGGCTATTTGAAATAAGAGATGATAAGAAATGGCGGGTTGGAGAACTGGAGGGAAAGTCTGCATTTCAAACTAATTGGAGAATGTGATTTATGACTGTTAATTAGAGGAGGGAATTGTGCTTTGATACTATGTGTTCAGGGGAGGGGAATTCAGATGTTGGCTTCGACTATGTACGTGCCGATGCTATGCTATTCGAATAAAAATACTTTAAGGTAAACAATGCCTCGAAGTTCTTTGAAGAGTTTCATCTGTCGGAACCATGACACTGGCCATGGTTAGAGCATCCCTGAATTAATTTGTTCTGTCTTTCATTCTTATATTGCTGCCTTTCATCATGGCCACTTATCCATTCAGCCAATAGAAGAAAGGATGAGAAGAAAAAGGGGCATGAAAAAATAAGAAGAGATGACCTATTCACAGATGGAAATAAATAAATCAGGAAAAACATCTCTTTTGATAGAAGAGAACTAGAAGCACGGCAGGGGTGGTGGTGAAGTGGTTGGATTTTCTTCCTCCTATTTGCAAAGTTTTCTCTTTATATAAAACCTCAAAGCTTCTCAGACTGCAGAGCCATTTTTCCAGTATTTAGTTCTTTCTCCCTGATTCTCCATATATAGCAAAGAATTTTTAAAGTCTTATTTTTCTGATTTTCTATTTATCTTGTCAAAATAAAGTTTTCATATCCTGCAGGTTCCTTGACAGGCAATGTGTCTATATTTTCTAAAACTCTTTGTAATTAGGTAAATATGTCCAGAGTATGAGGTTCAAGACATATTAGTTATCTGCAAGATTTGTTAAAGGATGGGAGGAACAGAAGAGAAAGAAATTGAAATTACCTGGGCAAAGGATCTGAGCTTTTATGAAGCAAAGGTTCATGCTTAAAGCATAGGTTCAGTGATTTTTTTTAGTCATGGTGTTTCTGGCAAAAGCAGACATCTTGGCTTATTGAGCGCTTTGTAAGTGTTAAGAAAAAATATTAATAGAATTTGTTAACAGCAAACTCCTAAGATAATTTTTATAACTTCTACCCAATATTAATATAACAAATTGGCCAAGCTACCGTCTTGAGTTAATAACATTCATTGGAAGCCTTTAGATTTGAAGGAGGGATTTGATTTGGGATCCCCTGCTTTAGAAGAATTCTCCTGATCATTTTGTATTGTAGGGACCATGTCAAAGAGAATAGCAGTTATTGGTTCTGGAGTTAGTGGGCTGACATCCATCAAAGCTTGCCTGGAGGAAGGCCATGAACCCACCTGTTTTGAGCAAAGCAGTGACATTGGTGGCCTATGGCGATTCACAGTAAGTAGATAGAAAATTTTTAATTGCTTTCTTATAGAAACAAGTACAGTATAATATGCAGACAAAGTTTGAAAAACTGGAGTAATGAAATCCTCTTAGGAATTTTCCTCTTCAAAAGATAAAGAATCCTAGACAGATTATTGTTCTAAATCTGACAGCAACCCTAGGAAAAATGTTGACGTTGTGTAAAACCTTTTATGAACTGAATGTAGAGGTTAATCTAGGAATTTGTATCTCTCAGACAGTCTTCCCCAGGGCACAGGCAAACAGGAGGGGTCAAAAAAGTTAAAATGACCACAACTGCATGCTTGAACCCTCACCCTGTTTATGTGGACTGGATGTATGATGCATGCAAAAAAAGTCTAAAGCCCTCTCCTGTCAGCATAACATTCATCAATAATTGGTCCTAAGAACCAAACCAGCATGATGTTAACTGTGTATAAAAAAACAACATTTTTATATATAGAGAGAGAGCCTGAAATCGAATGTTATGTCTAATTCTAGTTGGCTTTGGGCTGAGCCTTTAATAGAGTTGAACTAAAGATACAAATGCACAGGTTGCTCGATAGTAGTAACTGTGAGAGGGATCTCGGAGTCCTAGTGGACAATCACTTAAATATGAGCCAGCAGTGTGCTGCAGCTGCCAAAAAAGCCAACACAGTGCTAGGCTGCATTAACAGAGGGATAGAATCAATGCCTTGGTAAGGCCACACCTGGAATACTGCATCCAGTTTTGGTCACCACGATGTAAAAAAGATGTCGAGACTCTAGAAAGGGTACAGAGAAGAGCAACAAAGATGATTGGGGGACTGGAGGCTAAAACATACAGGGAACGGTTGCTGGAATTGGGTATGTGTAGTTTAATGAAGAGAAGGATGAGGGGTGACATGATATAAGTGTTCCAATACCTCAGGGGCTGCCACAAAGAAGAGGGAGTCAAGCTATTCTCCAAAGCACCTGAAAGCAGGACAAGAAGCAACGGATGGAAACTAGTCAAGGAGAGAAGCAACCTAGAACTAAGGAGAAACTTCCTGACAGTTAGAACAACTAACAAGTGGAACAACCTGCCTCCAGAAGTGGTGAATGCTCCAACACTGGAAGTTTTTAAGAAGAAACTGGACAGCCATTTGTCTGAAATGGTATAGGGTTTCCTGCCTTAGCAGGGGGTTGGACTAGATGGCCTCCAAGGTCCCTTCCAACTTTTTTTTATTATTATTATTACTTTGTGCATTGCATGAAAAATATAAATGAACTTTCCAGCCCCCCCTGAACTGCATACTAGTAGTAGTTTGAAAAATATAAATGAACTTTCCAGCCCCCCCCCCTCCCCAGGAACTGCATACTAGTAGTAGTTCCATTTCATTACAGTAATTGAGCGATTATGCACCATTAAGTCATTACTTACCTTTAGCCAACTACGGAGATACATCTGCTCCATGATGATCTGTCCCTAACCTGATCTTTCAGGTCTTCCTCATCACACAGTAATACTTGCTCAAAAATTCCCAATAAATACTCCTTCATTAGGCAAATCTGCCTGGAGTCCTGCTAGCATGAAAATATTGCCTCAAAACAAGATCACTTTTTATTTTCAATATTACAAAGATTTGATGCATCTTTCTCAACACTGCAACTCAGCTAATGTCTTAGTGTTTAATCAATACCACCTATTATTACTGACAGTTACTAATGAAATATTCTAGCCTCTCATCCAGAATTGAATATATGACTGCATTCTATGAGTTACTTGTTGCCAAGTGTGCTTTTTAAAACAAACATTTTTCTCAGATCACTAAGAGTACTATAAGTAATCCTCCATATTGTTTCTAAAACAAGGCACTTCTTATAGTTAAATGGCTTTCCATTTGAAGGAAAGAGATACTCTTTTACTATAGGTAGTCTCTGTTTCCCATAGATCAAGTCCTTAATTTCTGAAATATTTTTTGGATAGTTAAATTAAACAAAGCTCAGATTCTTGCAATTTTGACAGTATACACCTGGATAGATTTGGGTCTAAGTTCATTTTTTTATAGGAAGAATGCAGATAAATAAATGTGAGCAATCAGTTCAAGTCAAAAGTTAGGTCTGTGATCAATATTTGCTAGAATGCAGAATGAAGCTTGGCTCTTGTTCATTGTCGAGAACTGATGTTAAGAGATACAGTACTAAAGAACCAGTATTAAGGTCATACATGGTGGCGTTCTTTGTAGAGAATATTGGGGGAAAATGTTCTTTTTATATTCTTTAGGAAACTGTAGAGGAAAGAAGAGCAAGTATCTACAGATCACTCACCAGTAATTCCTCCAAAGAGATGAGCTGCTTCAGTGACTTTCCAATGCCGGATAACTTTCCAAACTTTCTGCACAATGCAAAGTTCCTGGAATATTTGAGACTGTATGCAAAACATTTTGATCTGCTCAAATATATCAGATTCAAGGTGGGTGTGATTGAATTCCCAAGTGGCCATATGGATGCATCATACGAGTACTGTTTAAATTAGTGTTTTTTAAACTTGGCAACTTTAAGATGTGTGGATTTCAACTACCAGAATTTTCCAGCCAGCACTTGAAAAACACTGATTTAAATAAAAGAAAATGGAAAGCATCTCTGTCGTAGCAGTAAGCACATTGTATATCTCAGATGACTACATGAATGACATGTACATTATGTATTGATATCAATTTACCAGTTTAAATAAACCAAGGCAGCTCTAAGTAGAATGAAGTACAGTAGTTTATTAACCAGGTAAAACATATAACTGAGAAAATAACCATTGTTTTAATACAGAGGAGCAGTTAATGAAATAATCAGAACTGTAAAAGACATCCCTTTGATGGTGTATTTGTTTACCATCAAGCACAGACACAGCACTTGAACTCTGAAAAAGAGTGCAGCCCTGTCCTTCTCTGGTTGCAGATCTCCTTCTTGACTGGCAAAGTTCCCAATCTAAGTAATTCCACTTAATCTAGTTTATCTATCTAATTAATCAAGTGGTGAAGGCACCAAACTAGAACCCAGGAGACTTTCAGTTCTAGTCCCACTTTAGGCTTAAAAGTTAGCCAGGTGACTTCAGGCCAGCCACTCACTCTCAGCCCAACTTACCTCCCAATTGTTGTTGTTGGGAAAATAGGAGGAGAAGAGAATGAATATTAGGTATGTTCACCAACTTGAGTTATTTATAAAAACAGGGCAAAAATACATTTTTATGCCATACAATTGCAAGTCGCAATGGTCGTTAAGTGAGATGTCAAGTCTAATGGCCTCCCATCCCTGCTCTCCCCAATGAATCATTAAATGAACGTGCAGATTGTTAAGTGGAGAACTGGGTTCCTCGAGGTGGGAGAGATCCTTAGAAGCCTAGCGCAGACTCAGGCCCACCTGCTCCAGGCCTCTCCCACCCTCGAGGGACTTGATGCTCTCTGTCCCTTGGGATTCCCCCAGGCCAAAGTCCTGCTATCTGGCGTTTCAGTGATGTAAGGGAGCCTAAAGAAGTTACTAGAGCAGGGAGGGAAGTTATAGCTTGTAGGCCTCAGCCAACTTCCCATCCAGCCACCTGAGGGACCATTCACCTCTAGGGCCAAGCAGCACTCAACTTACCTTTCTTTTTGGCAGAGGAGCCTGGGCCAAGCAAGGCAAGGTGAGCTTTTCTTGCAGAGATTTTGTGCTAATCTTCTAGCAAGTGGTACTTCTCAAGAGACTGTGGGAGGCTCTGTTTTTTTAGGCAGGCTCCCTGTTATTTTTAAAGAGGGCCTGTGAGTTTGCTCCCTAGTGTCTCGATAATTTTTTCACAGTGCCCCTTGTTCTCAAAATGTGCACTGCTGCAACACTCAAAAATCTCTGCTTCCTCCATTCCACCAGAAGAATGATGGGTGAATTTATTCCTCACTGGCAGGTGACACTCGGTGAGAGATAAAACTGGCTGCAAGGGGAATTCACCTTAATTTCTTCCACATAAAATCTGTAAACCCAGTTCCAATCAATCAGCCTTGTCATTTCTCCTGGCTGAAGAAATTCACACCAAACGTGGCCATTATGTAAATCCCAGACTTGTTCTTTAACTTCATAAGCATTCAAAGAAACAAAATGAGATAAGCCATTCTAGCAGCCAACAATTACTGTATACAATAACTGTGTCCTTTCTCGGTTTTTATATTAGTCTCCAGTTGTCCATGTAGAAAAATGCGAAGATTTCTCTACTACTGGCCAATGGAATGTGATTGTAGAGAAAGATGGAAAGCAGGAATCCTTCACCTTTGATGCTGTCATGATCTGCACAGGACATCAGATAGAAGCATATACTCCGCTGAATTCTTTTCCTGGTATGCCTTGGCTTAACAGAACATTGAAACTCTGAATGTTTTTGCAAATGTTTGGGAAAAGCACATTCTAGTTGGAGTCCACGGATCCAGAGATTGGGGCTGAGATAAATTCAGCTCTGTTATAGAGACCAATGAAATAGCCATGGATCATGCTGAAATGTGGGATGATGCTTAATTATATCTTGTAAATCAGAGGTCCCCAACCTTTTGGGCACCAGGGATCGATTCCATGGAGACAGGGTGTGTTGTTTTGGGTGCTGCCTGCATCCCATGGATGGGGCTTTGCTTGTTTTTGCAGACCGGTTGCTGGCATGCCACGGCCCAGTACCATGGCCCGTGGGTTGGGGACCCTTGTTGTAAATGATACATAACAAAGAACCTGATTCTTTGCTTGGCACACAGATGCATTTGGAAATGGAAAAGAAAATGTTACAGACCTGAAAAATGTAATCAGAAACAGTATTTTACTTAGCTTTTTATATTTGATTATAGTTTTTATAGATTATATTTTTTTACATATAAGGAGAGATTGAAGGAAGTGAATAAGTACAGCTTGGAGCACAGAAGGAAAAGGGAGGTCATGACTGAAACCTTTATTTTTTATTTCTTTTATTTTAATTCCATTTATATCCCGCCCTTCTCCGAAGACTCAGGGCGGCTTACAAGCTTAGCAGTAGCCTTCATTCTATGTATATGCCTGCTTATTAGGGCTTTCACACACACCCCAAGCGGCATTATTACAAAGTCAGCTTATTGCCCCCAACAATCTGGGTCCTCATTTTACCTACCTCGGAAGGATGGAAGGCTGAGTCAAC
The DNA here is from genome assembly GCF_947247035.1 of Vipera ursinii. Classification (NCBI taxonomy): domain Eukaryota; kingdom Metazoa; phylum Chordata; class Lepidosauria; order Squamata; family Viperidae; genus Vipera; species Vipera ursinii. The sequence goes on along the minus strand of NC_139516.1, from coordinate 114,232,002 downwards.
CTTGAGCCTGGTGGGATGCGAACCTGCACTAATTGCAGGCAGCTGGTGTTACTTAAGGAGGCATTAGCCCACTGCTCCACCAAGGCTTTAAATATATTAAGAGTGTGAATAAGGTTGTAGAAGGCAGTATTTTCAATATTAATTGATTTTTAATCAAGAACCCGGAGCATAACCTCAAACTGACAGGAGGGAAGTTCAAAAGTGATGTTAGAAAGTATTGCTTCACAGAAAGAGTAGTGGAAGCTTGGAGCCAAATTCCAGCGGAGGTAGCGAGTCAATCATCAGTAACTGAATTTAAACAAGCCTGGGATAAATACGTACCCATCATCTGACAAAAATTAAATAACAACAACCCCCAGTGACGTGGTTGTGGAGCTTGTATGCTCTGAGGAAGATGAGAGCTATGCTAGAGTCAGTCATACTGGATGTCACGGTTCCGATAAATGAGACAGTTCAAACAAAATGCAAGCATTGACACTGGGCAGGTCTCATCAGAAGGGATGGCACACTTTTTCTCCTTCCTGTTTCCCTATTCACAACTGCCTGCTGAAGCTCACCCATCTGCTGCAGAGGGGAACAAGGCACCAGCACTTTGTTTCAAGTTTGGTCTTTAACATGTCATTGGGATAGAAGACTATGAGTTCACATAATTATATTTGTAAACAGTGCTTTTTTTGTAAAAGAAAAAGGTGCCCGAACTCACACATGTCATACAACCCACCTTGCCTACCCTACAAGGTTCCATCCAAAAAAGGTGCCGGAACTCCGTTCTGAGCATTCTATGAGAAAAAAAGCCCTGTTTGTAAATAGTTGCATGAAATAATGTGTATATTTAGCTTAATATTTTCTTGTGCATTACATTAATTTCTAGTGACATTAAAAAAATGGTTTAGAAATAAGATACTTCTAAATATTTTCACTTCATTTTTCCTCCCTCAAAAGATAAGACGATTGCGTGAATTGTTTGCTTCTTTCTTCAACTAAAGTAGTCACATGTAACCAAACTTGAGTATGAAACCCCAAATCCCACACACTGTAGATTCTAAAATCTGGTATATCAAAACCAATTTTTGCAGCCTAAAATTCTTGGACTACAGTTGTGCTTTGCTTCATGGCAGGTTTTGAAAAGTTCAAGGGGAATTCATTCCACAGCCAAAATTACAAGGATTCAGAAGGATTTGAAGGGAAGACTGTTGTGATCATTGGAATGGGAAATTCAGCTGCTGACATTGCTGTGGAGATCTGCAAGAAAGCAAAGAAGGTAAAGGGAAAATAGGTTGTTTGGAGGAGGTTATAATATTTCAGATGTGGTCTTAAGATTTTGCAGTAGGCCCAGAGCATGAAAGTAGATGACTCAATTCGAAAAGGACATGCACAAACAGAGACACACAACACACAGAAACACACACCAAGGGAACAGGAATAGGGAAAGTGAAAAGCATACAGAAAAATATAGGTTTAAATATAAAAAATGCATACCATATTCCTGGGGGTTTTTTTACAAGAACAAATGGTTAGAAGGGATCCTTGAAACAAGAGTAAGATGATATTGGATCATGCATCCATCAGTTTCTTACAAAAAGAAAGATTTCTGCATTTCTTGAATTGTAGAATCCATTTGCCAAAACATAAAACCCAATCTAGTTAGTGGAAAGCAAAACAAATTCATTCTTGGCTTCATCAAAACCACCTGGAGTGGATAAAAGAGGTTTCACTTTTCAACGGTGCAAACACTTCGACTCATGTAATAATTCTGAAATAAACTCTGCATTTGCCAGCCAAATTAAAATAATCCCACCTATTCTTAACAAATTACCAGGGAAGGGAGGATAATTCCCCTTCCCTCTCTAATTTTAGTGTGCCAGAAGTAGAAAACAGATATACCACAGGAAAAAAAGTAATGCAAACAAGTGAGTTTTAAATGTCTCACGACAAACATCATAGAAAAAGGCAAAAGTGAATTGTCAAATTCAAACAAATTATATCGCAGCCCAATTCACAGTGCTAATCTTGTTCCTGAATTTTCCCTGTATACATTGCTGTTTGAATAATATGTACTGCTTGCATCACAAATCTCACATACTATGAAATTTGTTACAACAATGAACTATTATGACCTTCATTGGAACCAGCTAAACTTTACAACTTTGTAAGTGTTTGAATTGCTAAGAAATCTATTTCAAGCTAATTTAATGAGAAATGTATTTTCAAAGAGCTAAGGAAGTTTAAGATCTTTGAGCGCTCACTGATCTTATGGCCACATTAAGTGCTCTTCGTTTTTGAGCAACAGTATAGCTTCAGAGTACTAACATTTCCTTTTCTCAGAACTTCAGAAATTCTTTGGATATTGAAATCTCATGGGGTGAAAAGTGAATCTCTATCCTTCCCTCCCCAGATTTGCTAGGTTTTATGTACTTTGGCCTATTCCCTGACTTGGTGTTGTGGTTCTATAGTATTTTTATTTTCATCACTTATTTGCATAGGAAATATCCACTAGGTGGGACATATTGAAATCCCACACCTCTACCAGTAAAGCATAGAATTATAAGATAATCAAGAGCTAAAATCTATAGCACCCCCTCCTACAGCATGGCTTTGAGATTTATGTTGAAAAAAGCTGTTCCTTTGAGAATCAAAACAATATTAACACCTCTTATTTATTTATTTATTTATTTATTTATTTATTTATTTATTTATTTATTTATTTATTTATTTATTTATTTATTTTATTGGATTTATATACCGCCCTTTCCCGAAGGACTCAGGGCGGTTTACAGGGTATTTAAAACAAGGAATACAAAAGTTAAAAACAATTAAAAAAATTACATCAATCCCTGAAAAAATAAAAACCCCAATTAAAATTCAAATTAAAATTCTCAGCCTGGGCCAGAGAGCTCGAAGAGCCAGGTCTTCAGGTCCCGGCGAAATGAACGGAGGTCGGGGGCAGTCCTAAGCTCCACGGGTAGCTGGTTCCAGAGGGCAGGCGCACCCACTGAGAAGGCCCTCCCCCTGGGTGTTATCCGCCGGCAATCTTTTATCGGTGGCACCCTGAGAAGACCCTCCCTGTGGGAGTGCACTGGACGAAGGGAACTTGATGCTGGCAGCAGGTGTTCCCTCAGATATCCCGGACCCAAGCCATTTAGGGCTTTATAGGTCACCACCACCAGAAATTAAACAATTAAAATAACAGAAGACTACTGTATAGAAAAGTTCATATTTATAGTGGGAAATGATCGTGTGGGATCATCATGTACCTACTGTATGCCCAAATGTTGTAGTAGGTTAATGAAAAGAAAATTGGTTTCAGGAAAAGGATCGAGTCAAACTAAAAATTTTCAGTCCTTCTCTTGTGATTCTGTAGGTGGTCCTCAGTGCCAGAGGAGGCACCTGGGTGATGAGTCGAGTATATGACAAGGGCTATCCCTGGGACACCATCTATCACACCCGCTTTATTAATTTTATCCGAAATTCTGTCCCGTGGTTTGTTTTGAAATGGATGACAGAACAGAAGATGAATCAATGGTTCAATCATGAAAACTATGGTTTGGTGCCTCAAAACAGGTATCTGAGGAGAAATGCACTTTTGTTGCCTTGCTGACCTCCAGAGATTTATTCAGCAGTAGCATCTGTCCTTGAAATCTCTTTCATTTCTTGGGTATCATTTTGCTGGGTGTTTTTGCAATGCAATATGAGGACTCTTTCATGAATAAAGCATGTACAGACATATAGGAATTAAAACCAGTAGCAAAAATCAATAATCCAACTGTCTGAAGTTTCAGAAAACATTCCAACTCCAACAGAGACAAGAACAATAAAAACCAATCAACAGCAGAGCTCACTCAACACTCCCTGCCTCTCCCTGTCCCCACCCAAAATGCTTGGGGGAACAGCCAAGTCTTTATTGGCTTAGACTTAGAGCATGTAGGAGAAGCAAGTGTGGTGTCCTTTCAATGACTTAATAGTCTTTCAATTGTCTTAACTGCAAGTGTACTGTATATACTAAAGTTGTGTAAGAAAGACTGATTTATGTGGGAAATCAAGCCTCCAAGTGTCCAGCTTCCATTTTCAAGGTTTGTTTCTTTTTTAAAAAAGAACATTAACAATATGTGCAGTTGCTCAGGTATGTACAGATGTACAGTAGGTATTAAAACGAATAGTGAGTTATTTATACCTATGCAGGGACAAGGCGAGAAATATCCTTTTAAAAAATGTTTATCTTTCCAACAATTCCTCTCACCTCCACTTACAGGATTAAGGGGGAGAAAATGTTGCAAAACAAATTCTAGAGTTTTGAAGTTCCTCTTCCTAACAACAACCCCACGAGGTGTAAGAGGTTGTGACTGGCCTAAAGTCACCCAGCCGCCTTTCATGCCTAAGGCAGAACTATAACTCACAATCTCTTGGTTTCCCGCCTGATGCCTTAACCACTAGACCAAACTGGCTTCATTTTTCATTTTTCATTAGTTTTTAGTTAAACATTTTAACATTTAAAATTAAGTTTAAATGTCAGACCTGGCCAATCCAATCCCTTAGGAAAGAAAAGCCTTCGACTCCATTTGATGGTTGCAGTAAAGTCAAGCCAGCTCTGAAGTCCATGCTCGCTGGGTACAAAAATAAGGTGTAGGTTTACCCCCAGCCCATTCCCCCTTTTGTGTAGTGAGTTCTGGAGAGCAGGAAGGACGCCGAGACGATGAGTACAGCATAGCAGCTCTTTATTGGTGGAAGGGACTGTACTGGGGAATAGGGGCTACCTGCACTCTTATATATACCTGGCCAGTACCTGGCCAGGTACTCAACCAACCAATCGGTTTGAACCTCTGTTTCCCGCCAAAATGCTTCCCGCCAAAACAGTTACAGTTCAATGCCTCCTGGTGGTGACTCTTATACACAGCTTTAGGTGTTGCAATAAGCTTAATACATAACACACACACCCAGTGAACAGTCCGTTTCCAGCCAACCGGAGCTCGCCAAGATGTTTTGGGAACTCTGAGATGTGGGGGGAGGGGTAATCCACAAACTTCTCAGGGTTCCTGGCCATGGGATGCTGGTACAAACAGGATCTGGCTGCTCTGGTCCTTTTCACCTATCATTCCCCCCCCTCCCGATTTGCTATCATGTGTACACAAAGCTTTATTGCCTTTTTATCTTTTCTTCTTTCTTCCTTCTCCCCCTTCTTCTTTTTTATGGAGGATGCCTGTGAGCCCCTCACCCCACCCCAAGCTGAGCCAGGTATATCTGACATTAAAATTAGTTTAGAAGAAAAATGGGAGATGTCATGAAAATTTGGTGGGGAAAGCCGTTTTGTATAGAGTGAGTTATGTTACAAAAATAAAGAGCGATGTTAGTGTAGATTGGCTTAAAAAAACTAGAATGAGTTCCTGAGGGAAGATAATGTTTATCTTCTGGGAAATGCTCTTCTCTTCATTGAATATGATGAAATTGAATTGTACAAAGTATTATGAAAGTGATAATATATTTTTTCTTAGCAGTACTGTTCCATCTATTGTTTTGCACATTTTAGGTACTTGATGAAAGAGCCAGTGTTCAATGACGACCTGCCAAGCCGTATCCTGTGTGGATATGTGAGCGTGAAGCCACTTGTCCGGCAATTCACAGAAACCTCAGCCATATTTGAAGATGGGACAATGGTGGAGAATGTAGACATTGTCATCTTTGCAACAGGCTACAGCGTTGCATTCCCTTTCCTGGAGAAGTCAGTGCTTGAGGTAGAAGATAATCGTGTCTCACTCTATAAGCATGTCTTCCCTCCTCATCTGGAGAAGCCAACCTTGGCTGTTATTGGTCTCATCCAGCCCCTTGGGCCTATTATGCCCACTTCAGAATTGCAGGCACGCTGGGCTACAAGAGTCTTCAAAGGTAAGATTATAAAGAACATGAATATTTTATATAAAGTGATGCCAATAGCGCAGTGCTTTTTTTGTAAAAGAAAAAGGTGCTGGAACTCATATTTGTCATACAACCCGCCTTGCCTACCCTACAAGGTTCCACCCAAAAAAGATGCCGGAACTCCATTCTGAGCATTCTATGTGAAATTACAACCGTTTGTTTAATGACAGTTCAAAGTTACAATTGCTTTGGTAAAAGTGACTTATGACTTCTACCGTTACTCACACTTAAGACCATTGCACTATCCTCATAGTCACGAGATTGCAATTCAGGCATTGGCAACTGGCTCACAATTGAAGAAATGGTAAGATGAAGTGATATTAAGATTTTTCTTTGCTGTTGTCACCCACTTTACATGCTCTCTCTAAGAAGAATGAAATATATTTTTATATATTATTACCAAAATTATAAGAAAAAATAGATGACAATGGTAATGATTATAAAAACAACAGCAACCACATCCAGGATTTTTACATTACTGGGAAGAAAAATAGGATTCTATCTTTTTGGAGGGCAAGTGTGATTTATAAACCAATTTTGTGCATGTGTATACCTTGTGTAAAACTGGAATGGACTGTACTGAGATAACTATTCTGCTGTAATGTCTTCTGAAAGGCAGATTCAAACTTTTTTCCCCCTCTAGGGTTAAGTCTCCTGCCTTCAGAGCGTGCCATGATGGCGGATACCATTAAAAGAAATGAAAAAAGGATTAAGTGGTAAGAGGATTCTCCTAGGCATTGGCATATGTAGAGAGGGTAAGGGGTAGCAAGTAATGAAACCTGTGTTGTAATGGTTACGGTGCAAGCATGTGCAAGCATTGTCCATTATATATTTGCATGCAATATCATCATGCAAGTAGAAAAGAACAGAAGTTGTCTTGTGACATCGCAACACACTTTTTGACATTTGGGCATCAGCATGGTTAGGACTGGATCTTCCTTATTTTGAAGATACTTCTCCATCTTATAAAGCTTCCCACAAATTTGATGGGACTAAACATGAAAATACGTTATTAATCTCTGCTACAGTTAAGTGGGCAATATTTTTTAAAATAGTTAACTGAGAAAAATATCAGAAAACATGCTTTGGCATGGGTTTATAACAATAGAATAGAATAGAATAGAATAGAATAGAATAGAATAGAATAGAATAGAATAGAATAGAATAGAATAGAATGGAATGGAATGGAATGGAATGGAATGGAATGGAATGGAATGGAATGGAATGGAATGGAATGGAATAGAATAGAATAGAATAGAATAGAATAGAATAGAATAGAATAGAATAGAATAGAATAGAATAGAATAGAATAGAATAGAATAGAATAGAATAGAATAGAATAGAATAGAATTGGAAGGGAACTTGGAGGTCTTCTAGTCCAACCACCTGCTTAGGCAGGAAACCCTATACCATTTCAGACAAATGGTTGTTCAATCTCTTCTTAAAAAGGTCCAGTGTTGGAGCAGTAACAACTTCTAGAGGCAGGTTGTTCCACTGATTAATTGTTCTAACTGTCAGGAAATTTCTCCTTATTTCTAGGTTGCTTCTCTCCTTGACTAGTTTCCATCCATTGATTCTTGTCCTGCCCTCAGGTTCTTTGGAGAATAGCTTGACTCCCTCTTCTTTATGGCAACCCCTGAGATATTGGAACATACTATCATGTCACCCCTCGGCCTTCTGTTCATCAAACTAGACTTACCCAATTCCAGCAATGATTCTTTATATGTTTTCGCCTCCAGTCCCCTGATCATCTTTGTTGCTCTTCTCTGTACTCTTTCTAGAGCAGGGGTGTCAAACTGCTGGTCTATGGGCCAGATGTGACATGCCAAAACCATGCCCACCCCATTGCCAGCAATGGAAAAAAGTCATGGTATGTCACAACATGTCGCGTGACGTTGCGAGTTTGACACCCCTGTTCTAGAGTATCAACATCTTTTTTACATCGTGGTGACTAAAACTGGATGCATTATTCCAAGTATGGCCTTACCAAGGCATTATAAAGTGGTAATAACCCCTCACATGAGCTTGATTCTATCACTCTGTTAATGCAGCCCAGTACTGTGTTGGCTTTTGGGGCAGCTGCAGCACACTGCTGGCTCATATTTAAATGATTGTCCACTAGGATTCTAAGATCCCTCTCACAGTTACTACTGTACCTGTGCATTTAGTTTTTCTTGCCTAAATCAAGAAGCTTACTTTTTTCACCATTATATTTCATTTTGTTAGATAGCACCCAATGTTCAGGTCTGTCAAGATCCTTCTGTATCTTAAGCCTATCTTCTGGAGTGTTGGCTATTCCTGCCAGCTTGCTCTCGTCTGCAAATTTGATGAGTTCCCCATCTATCCCCTCATCCAAATCATTAATGAAGATATTGAAGAGCACTGGGCCTGAAACAGAGTCTTAGGGTACCCCACTGCATACTTCCTCCATGTAGATGCTGTTCCATTGAGGACTACACGTTGAATTCGGTTGGTCAGCCAGTTATGAATCCATCTGGTGATGCTACTCTCTAACCCATATTTTTCTATCTTATCTACTAGAAAGTTGTGGTCTACTTTATTAAATGGTAGATACTTTATCTACTTACTGAAGTCCAAATAAATTATATCCACAACATTCCTCTGGTCCATTAATTTTGTCATCTTGTTAAAAAATGGTCTGGTATGATCTCTTTTTGACAAACCCATTTTGGCTTTTGGTTATGACTTTGTTTGCCTCTAGGTGCTCACTGATTAGTTGCTTGTTTATCTTTTCCAGACTCTTCCCAGATATTGAGGTCAGGCTGATAGGTCTGTTGTTTCCTGAATCTATTTTTTTTTCCTTTTTTAAAGATGGGAACTACATCAGCTCTTTTCCAGTCCTCTGGTAGTTCCCCAGTGTTCCAGGATCTTTGAAAAATATAGTTCAGTGGTTCTGAGATCACATCTTCCAGTTCCTTGAGAACCTTGAGGTGTAATCCATCTGGTCCTGGTGATTTGAACTCCTCTAGGCTGGACAGGTGCTCACTTACCATCTTCTTGCCTATCTTAACTTGTGTTTCTAGTCTTTTTCTATTGTACTGTTTTTGATAGGTTGGACTGTTTTTTCCCTTTATGTAAAGACAGATGCAAAAAATGAATTAAGTAGTTCTGCTTTCTCCCTGTTGCTTGTCACCTTCTTGCCACTTTCTCCCACTAATGGACCAATCGTTTCCTTGACTTTTTTCTTTTTTTTACATGCTTTTTTGTTATTTTTGACTTTTGTCGCAAGTTCATTTTGAGCCTTACCTTTCCTCACTTCATCTTTGCAGGCTTGGGCTACTTGCTGATATTCTGTCTTAGTTATGTGCCCCTCTTTCCATTTTCATAATTGTCCTTTTTGTCTTTCAACTTATCAGAGAGTTCTTTATACAGCCATGCTGGGGTTTTTTGAGAGCTATTATTTTTCTTCTTCATTAGTATTGTGCTAGACTGGGCTTTTATAAACTCACTTTTCAAAATTTCCCAAGCTTCTTGAGTTGTTTTCCCCTTGAGGATTCTCATCCATGGAATCCTTCCCAAGCTCTCTCTAAGTTTATTGAAATTAGCTCTCTTATTTGCTCACCATGAAATAACTAAGAATGTTTTCATATCAATAATGAAAAACCCAATATCAGCAGCTTATCAGGTGATTAGTGAGGAGGCTGGATAGCAGCATCAGTGTTATTATTATTATTATTATTTGTTTTTCTTGTTTCTAACTCTATCATTTAGAATTTTGTGTGGTGACTATTTCTGTTCAGACATAAAACGCTGCAGGGAAGAAAGAGAATGCAAAATGTAGAATTGAAGGTTTTTACTTTTTAAAATATAAATAATCCAATAAAGTGATCAAAACATGGCATTTTAACAGCATTACTTTTAATAACATTCCCCAACATTTTAATTCACTTCATGCAATGGATACTGTATGTGGTAAGTGGGAGGGGTAGAATTGACAGTCTGCTATTAGAAAGGGAATAATTATTTCCATCACAGAATTGTAACTCCTCTCAACTACTGTCTCTTTATTTCCCCCACCTACAAAGGTTTGGCACCAGCCGCAGTCAGTCAATTCAAACCGATTTCATTGATTACCTGGACGAGCTTGCTGCCGCCTTGGGATCAAAGCCAGATCTATTCTCACTGCTGTTGTGGGATCCCATACTAGCTTGGGCCATGTTTTTTGGGCCCTGCAACCCTTTTCAGTTCCGTTTGAAGGGGCCAGGCAAGTGGACTGGAGCCAGGGATGCCATCCTCACCCAGAGGGAGCGGATTATTAAACCCACAAAAACAAGAATTGTGAGCAGCTCTTCAAACCACACTCTGTTCTCCCTGCTCACAGCCATTGGTCTCCTTGGTATCTTGGCTGCATTTTTCTTTTTCCTTATTCAGCACTGATCTCCACCCTAAAACACATCAGTGACAACTGTTTATCTCCAAACCATGCTTTCTGTTCCTCTAATGATCACCTCAGACTTATCATCTACACCTTAGTTTCTGTATGCTCACAAACATAAAAGAGAATCTTATGAGAAACTTCCTGGGAAATTATGAACAAGGAAAAGATATGGAAAATGGGGGAAGGGGGGGTGCAAGAAAGAAAAAGGCATTTTTTTTAAAGAAAAGAAAGCGAACATGCAAAATGCAGCTTTAAGGTGCTCCTACAAAATGCCTATTTTTTTTTAGTTCCTTTTAACATTAGAAAGCAGTGTGAATTGCAATTCATTCTTGAATTTTAAAAAAGGAGCAAATTTGGATTTCATACTTGAATCATAAAATGTTATCTGGAACATCAATGTCTAAAGGCAGAAATATATATTCCATGAAATGCTGCAATATTCCTCTACGGGGCCTTTCTCAAGGAGCTTAGCTTTTATACAAAAACTGTCATCATGGTTGGTGTAGTATAAAGTGTGGCTTAATGTTTTATGCAAATTCACCTAATCTTTCTTTATACAATAAACCATGGACCAATAAATAAACAGTTTTTACTTCTTAGCTGACCGAGTACAATATGTAGCGGGAATGAAATGTTTAAAGAGGATGAATTTTCAATCACCTTCAGTCAGAGAATTTTCAGATGGTTGTACAGATCAAAATGACATGCATCTGCACCCATCAGACGACACTGTAGCTTTAAGCTTATGAAAACAAGGAAATCCTGTTTTTCTGGGTTTCTCCATCAATTGTATTATAGTATATAGATTTTGTTTCCATGTTCTTAAGAGGTAGTCTCTGTCCTACTAGGAGTGTCCTAACTGGCCCGCCTCCCAGCCCAAATTCTCCCATTATAGCAATATTGACTGGACTGGACGAACAAACCAAATATCAGGAATCTTAACATGACAACATCAATACTTTTAAGGAGGCTGAGATCAGACATTATAGCGAGCAAAAACATAGATTCATCATATATTATTTCCTCTTTAGTTTCTCTGAAGCACGCAAATGCTAACTGGCTGACAATTCCCTGGGCACAGCTATTGCTAAAAAGAATTAGTACTTATTGGCTGAAAGTTCACTACGGGTAAACATGGTCCATCCTGTCTCTCAATTTCCAAAGAAGATCTGAAATAGTCAGAACACCCCAGAATAGTTTTAAATGTTTACATTTAATTTAATTTAATCCAGAAATTCTATAAAGGGTGCAGAGAAGAGCAACAATGATGATTAGCTGGAGGCTAAAACATATGATGAACAGCCCTTCAGTGCAGGAACTGGGTATGTCTAGTCTAATGAAAAGAAGAACTAGAGGTGACATGATAGCATAGTTTCAATATTTGAGAGACTGTCACAGAGAAGGAGTCAACCTATTCTCCAAAGCACCAGACGACAGGACAAGAAGTAACATATAGAATGACTGTTGCTTAGCTGCATTTGTAATTGTTAACATTACAAAAAACACAAGAAAATATTGCTACCTCTCACCCTATTACTATTTTGCCAGACTCTGTCAATAAAAATCAGCATTTAAATATACGCTCCAGCAGCTGTTCAGTAAAACATAAAGTGAAGTGCTAGCAACCAAACCAACAGGAGATAATAATTTAGTTTCTTAATACATCCTTAAGTTAATATTAACAAGATAAGAGATTTAAGCCAAAATTCAGCCTTTTTCCTTCCCACTTATCAGTTATCCATTACACCACATTTCTTTAATACTAAAATACAAAAAAATAGCACACTTGAACAAAATTGGGCTGGTACTGTGGAGTTGTCTAGAGGTGAACAAGTAGGTATAGCACTAATTGCACCACAGAAATCTAATTGTAAAGGTAAAGGTAATGGTTCCCCCGCACATGCGTGCTAGTCATTTCCAACTCTAGGGGCTGGTGCTCATCTCCGTTTCAAAGCCAAAGAGCCAGCGCTTGTCCGAGGACGTCTCCGTGGTCATGTGGCCGGCATGACTAGACACCAAAGGCACATGGAATACTGTTACCTTCCCACCGTAGTGGTCCCTATTTTTCTACTTGCATTTTTATGTGCTTTCGAACTGCTAGGTTGGCAGAAGCTGGGATGAGTAACAGGCGCTCACTCAGGATTCGACCCGCCAAACTGCCGACCTTCTGATCGACAAGCTCAGCGTCCTAACCCACTGAGTCACCACGTCCCTCAATCTAATTGTAGGTCCTTCTAATTGTAGGATTCTTACCAATGTCAGAGACAGAGTTAGAATGGTTCCTTGAAATACAATGTGCTCGATTCTGCTTCCTGTGCCAGCATTCCACACTCCCCTCCAGGTCATCCCATTCAACCTCAACTCGTAGCAGTTTATGTGTAGGCCAACCAAGGACATTTTTGCTTTTATTCAAAGGTCAGATGAATTTTCCAGAACAACAGAGTATGCTTACACAGAACCACTCAAAATTTTGTTCCAAGTATGAAGCAAAACTACATACTTTCTTCCAAACAAGGCAGGGGACAATCAAAGCAGCTGTTTTGAGCTCTAAGGAGCTTACATTCAAACTATTTTGCACATTCCTATTTAAAAGGAGTAGAAATTAATCACAACAGTTCCGCCATTCCAAGCTACATTTTAATTATGGGATAGGCTATTTTTTGTGAGTAGCATATGGGCAGAGGCTGCTGGCAAAACCCCTAGCCATACAAACAATAGCCACATAGTGGGAAGAAGAATCAGTGCATTTTATGCAAACAACCCCTATTCCCAAAGTTGTGGTATTTGAAAACAGCTTTCAATGTGGTTAAGAATTATGGGAGTTGCATCTAAAAATGGATAAGTTTGTTAAGCCCTACATTTGGACACCTGTACATCATTCATTAAGAAATAGCTCTTAAATAGCCAGAATGTATTTCAAGAGCCCTACATGGATTTGAATCTCATCTGATTAGCTGCTAGGTTTAAAAATAAAAGTATACTTATTGAAGGAGCCAAATTGGTATAGTGGTTAGAGGCACTAGACTAGAAGCCTGCTAGTTCTAGTGCTGCCTTAGGCACAAAGCCAGATGGATGACCTTGGACCTATTACCCTTTCTTAACCATAGGAAGAAGGCAATGAGAAACCACTTTGAAATTATGGTCATGAACTTGTCCAGGAAATTTGAGGACACAAGACAAAGTCAAAGGGATTTAGAAAAAAGTACTGAAGTGTTAAACTGTTTTAACTGCAGGAAGTTACAGTACAACTGATTATGCTGTACTTATGCCTCATGGGAACAAGTTTCTGCAAGATCAACTAGCAATATAAAATATTCTGGTGAACTGTTTATATGTATTCTAAACGGCCTAGAAAAGTGAGCTATGGATTGAGAGTTCTAATATATTTTGCTTTTATTTGAGAAGTGAAGAGTAATCTTAAAGCACAGTTCCATTAAGTAATGGAACTTCTATGAATTCTATGAACTTCAAGCTTCTATAAATGCACAACTTGGTATTTATTGAGAAGAATTGCCAAGTAGGAAGTAGCATTTAATCCTTCCTGCACTCATGAGTACACCCATATAAATGTCTCCAAGGCCATCATACCTGACAAGTTTATTTGCAGTCACCTGATCCATTTGAAGGATAACAAAATGTATAGATTCAGGTTACCAATTCTCATCCAACTTTTCTTAAGTGCCCCTTATTCCCTTATCAGTGGTCTGAGAGCCAGCCTAACATCTCTGATAGGTTAGGAATGAAACTTTCAAAATTCCTAGCCAATATGCCCAAAGATATTTGTCCTGATTGTCCTAATTGTAGCTTTAGAGTGCTGAATTGACTGCCTTACCTTATTAGAAAAATGCAAAAGCAAATACTTTCCCCAGTAACTAAATCTTTTTTAAAATTCCAAAACCAATTACTTTTGTACTATTGTTACATAATGTATAGCCAAAAAGTTAAACCAAGTGAAATTTCTGATAGTTTAAATTCCATATCTTCATTCTTATTGCCAAAAATAAACCTAGGACATTAAAATATAAGATTTTCCCACCCATTTGGAAAAACCACATTTTGGCAATTTACATTTTGTATGTAAAGAAAAAATAAGCCTGTTCAGAAATTGAAGAACCAGGGCAAAGACATCCTCTTGAAAGTATTTGTGTAAGATTAAAAAGAGAGAGTAACATTGCAGGAATGTCCAAAAGGTGCTTTTTTCATGAGGCAACTGGACTATCTTGTTTTTCGTTGAAGACGTTTCACTTCTCATCCAAGAAGCTTCTTCAGCTGAAGCTTCTTTTGCTTCAGCTGAAGTGAAACATCTTCAAAGAAAAATGAGAAAGTCCAGTTGCCTTGTGAAAAAAGCACCTTTGGGACAACCATGACCTGGATGACTGGGAATCTCCATAGACATTGCAGGAATGTTTCTATACACCAGCTAAGGAGGCAGAACATATAGGTGTGGTCAGAAGATTAGCAATCTTTCAAATAGATATACAGGAGCTCAAGTATTCTGGCATTTGCTAAAAATCTAACTCAGACAAAAGTCAGTGGTCTAATAAATTCTTGTCCTCTCATTTGTCAGAAGATGATAGAAGAAACAACATGGAGGTCCTCTATCCTGGACATAACTGTCAGAAATAAATTGGCTGAAGTAGTGAAAGTCACTGGCTCCCTGGAGGAAATGATTATGTTATCTTTGAATCTGTGATATTCAGAAGAGGAGCAAATGAGAAGAATTGGAGATGCAAACTGGATTTCAGAAGAGTAGTTTTGATTAACTCAGAAGGAAAATAGATTGGAAAGATTTAAAATCCTGAAGGAGAAATGTGTTCAAGAAGAACTGTTAATTCCACACAATGAGACAGTGAGGTACAGTTTAAAACAATCCCCCCTACAAGGAAACATGGAGAAATCTAAAAAGGCCAGCATGGATACTTGCGAAGCTCCATAAAAAGAAAATTTGATAGGTAAACAGAGGGAGAAGAATATAGCCAAAGAAGGATATAAGACCATCTTCAGAAACTGTAGAAACTCTGTCAAAAAGGTAATACTTCAGAATGACTGAGGGCTGTGACAGACACTAAAAATAAGGAGTTGTTTGAATGTGATAGGGATGAAAGGAAAGGCAAAGAGAACGTAGGTTGATTGCAAAAAGATGGTAGTGAAGCAGTAATCGTTGATGATGGTCCCATAAGATTAGAGGAGAACAAATATCATATTCAGAAATGGAAAAAGAAGGACCTGGTTTCATTTTGACATCTCTTCTGGGAAAGATCTTTGAAATATTATTTTATTATTATTGTTATTGTTATTGTTGTTGTTATCATCATCATCATCATTATCACAACAACAACAAAGTTGGAAGGGACCTTGGAGGTCATCTAATCTAACCCCCCACTCAGGCAGAAAACCCTATACCATGTCCAGTCTCTTCTTAAAAACTTCCAGTGTTGGAGCAGTCACACCTTCTGGAGGCAGGTTATTCCATTGATTAATTGTTCTAACTGTCAGGAAATTTTTCCTTAGTTCTAGGTTGCATCTCTCTTTGATTAGTTTCCATCCATTGCTTCTTGTCCTGCCTTCAGATGCTTTGGAGAATAGCTTGACTCCCTCTTCTTTGTGGCAGCCCCTGAGATATTGGAACACTGCTATCATGTCACCCCTAGTCTTCTTTTCATTAAACTAGACCTACCCAGTTCCGGCAACAGTTCCTTATATGTTTTCGCCTCCAGTCCCCTGATCATCTTTGTTGCTCTTCTCTGTACTCTTTCTAGAGCAGGGGTGTTAAACTGCCGGCCCGCAGGCCAAAACCACACCCACCCCTATTTAGAGTCTCAACATCTTTTTTACATCATGATGACCAAAACTGGATGCAGTATTCCAAGTGTGGCCTTACCAAGGCATTATAAAGTGGTATTAACCCCTCATGTGATCTTGATTCTATCCCTCTGTTAATGCAGGCTAGTACTGTGTTGGCTTTTTTGGCAGCTGCAGCACACTGCTGGCTCATATTTTAAGTGATTGTCCACTAGGATTCTGAGATCTCTCTCACAGTTACTACTATTGAGCAGGGTACCACCTGTGCCTTTGATTTTTCTTGCCTAAATGTAAAATTTTACTTTCTTCACCAGTGAATTTCATTTTGTTAGACAGCGCCCAATATTCAAGTCTGTCAAGATCCTTCTGTATCTTAAGCCTGTCTTCTGGAATTAGGATTTTGTGAGTAGGATGGGCATACTACAATTAAGAGGAGACACCATGAGATTGTCACAAACAGTTTATGCTGGCCAAAATTTATCTCTTTCTCTGATAGATTTATTAACTTAGTAGACTGGGGAATGCTATAGAACTAGTATAATGTGAAATCAATCAAATATTAGAATTAGCCTGCAATAAATTAAATCGTGCTATCCCAAGAAGACAGGAATGCTTGAGGCAATATAATAGAAAAAAGTAGAAGAAAAAAATGAGCCCTGAGGTCATTTTGAAGATGAGCAGGGGATTGAAAGAAGGCGATATCATCCATTTATGCTCCAGAAACAGTTGTTTGCTTGTTCCAGATACGTCCTTAATCATAATATTTAAGTGTGGAATGCTTTTGCTACTGTCTGCAATGAAACCTTCTGGTGTTAAACTGTAGCTAAATAGGTGTTTAATGCCAGGGGGGTGGAAACTGAATCTCTCAAGAGATGCCCAGCATGCTTATCATTTTTTTCTTGGCTCAGATGTCAATGACTCTCATCATTTTAAATCTGATTAAACAGCTTCTTTCCACATGCTGATCTTGCTGTCAGTTTACAAAGTTCTCTTATGTAATGCAATATTAATCAAAAGAATGTTTGCTTTGTCCTCTCAGAAAAAACAGTTCCACCCTTCCACACAGTCTTGCGACATACTTTATACATATCCATTGCAATACTGTGCCGTCTGCATTTCAAAGTAATTCCTTCAAAGCAACTTATGCAGGCCTGTGAATGGGGGCTTATTGAAACGAGGTAAGATTGTGACAATCTGTCAGTCTTCTGCTAGAGACATTCCAAAGTACAAATGTATGCATAATGAGAATAAATAAAACTTTGCTGCTGAATGTAGCTAGGGATTGATTTGCCACTAAAATCCTTTCTATTGTTTTTCAGAATTATATAATACTGGGGGGGATTAATTTTGCCAATTGACCAGAATATCTATAATTTGCCTTTACAGCAGTTTTGAATGCAGAAAGTAATTTTTATGTGTTTATGATGATATATTGTATACTTTGTAGAAATACTATATGTATTGTCAATCATTAATTTCAGCACATATTCATAGTATTTGTTCTGATTAGCTGCAGAGTTTCCTTGTTTTCATACTGTACTCACCTAGTTCTTACAATGAAATTTATGATGATTTTCCAGCCAGGAGGTCACAGAACCTGAAACTAATTAGGGCTAAGAGGGCAAGGCATAACCAAAGTAACCTAGCTGGTTTTCATGCCTAAATGGGGACTAAAACCAGGGTTTGCCCACTCCTTTTTACAGCTCCTTAAACTACCTCACCATTTTGCTGTCCACAAATTTCTGTACATGAAACTAATAAATGTTTTGGCTGATTATATTAGGGACGCGGTGGCTCAGTGGGTTAGGACGCTGAGCTTGTCGATCAGAAGGTCGGCAGCTTGGCGGGTCGAATCCCGAGTGCCGCGTAGCAGAGTGAGCGCCTGTTACTCGTCCCAGCTTCTGCCAACCTAGCAGTTCGAAAGCACTAAAAATGCAAGTAGAAAAATAGGGACCACTATGGTGGGAAGGTAACAGCGTTCTGTGCGCCTTTGTCATCTAGTCATGCCGGCCACATGACCACAGAGATGTCCTCGGACAAGCGCTGGCTCTTTGGCTTTGAAACGGAGATGAGCACCGGCCCCTAGAGTTGGAAACGACTAGCACGCATATGCGGGGGAACCTTTACCTTTTACCTTTATTAGGCTGCAACAGGCCCGGTAGTTTAAATTTATACCCAGAGGAGGTAGCCAATGAGGTCACCAAAAGAAATTCTGTGGAAACTCCAGATATATGTATGTGAGCTGGTTCTCTACTTCTTTACAAATCATTCACTTTTCATATCCCAGGAGAAGTCTGGCACTTTAAGCTACATATTCTTTTAAGGACAAGTTTTGAATCCAGACTTAATTCTTAGGAGTGCTTGCTTATAGCTGGAGATATAAGCAACCAATTAAGAGTCATGGCTGTTTCCCTTGAAGGTCTTATAATCTCTACACACTTCTTAGTGGATGGATAAATAGATAATTCATAATTGTGTAAATTGTGGTTTATACAATTTTTATGAGAATTTTTCAATACAATAAAAGTCTTTTCTTCTTTCGGCAAAACGTCTATATGAGATTTCCAATCCTTTAAAATCTCTATTATATTTTCCCTGATCAAATTGGTCAGCTTTGCCTGTCTGCAAGCTCCATCCCTTTTATAATCCAATCTTCTAGTCTGGGCAATTTATTATTTTCCCAACTTTGTGTGCACAATAATGTTGTCACATACAATATTACTTTCTCATATTTCTTTTCTAGCTTAACAAATATTTTAATTAAGAAAATAATTTGGCACCAACATACAATAAAATCTCTGACAGCACCCTTATTTCTGTACCTTGCATGGACATTAGTCATAATGAAAACAGAGGGAAGGGTATTTCAATAAGTGCCTTGCTTGGAGGCACCCACTGCCCAGAGAACAAGCAAAAGCAAGACGGTCATATTGGAGGTATTTCAGGGTATTAGAAAAAGTAGAACCTTCTTTGTGTATTGTGCCAGCCAAATGTGGCAGCCATTTTATGAGCAGCTTTCCCACCCATCTACCTCATATTTTCAAATTTTTTAAATGGATGTGCAGCACAAAAAAGTTTCCTATGACTTAGCTAAGAAATAGACATTTTACTTCATACCTACCGGCATATTACTCCTTCTGTTAAAAAATAAAAATGTTTATTTTAAGACTATTGCATATATTTGTGGACAAGCCCATCTGTGGATAAGCCAGTCCTTAAATTAACCAAAATACCATGAAAATGTGCCACCATACCATACAAAACATGTAATTCCAATATAATATAATTCCAGATTTATGTTCATCATCATTTTTTCTCCATTTTATCTACTAACTGATTGCTATGTTTATAGTCTTGCATGAAGAAAGGTTCTGTAGAACTTGAAAGCTTGCATACTTTTTAGACATCTGAAATTGTCATAATAAAGGTATTGTTTCATTTTTAAAAGTATTAATTCTTCTGTTCATGCTTAGTTTTCATCTTTGATTTAATGATATCCACCACCTCAGTCTATGGGTTCTGCTAGTATTGTGTATAATTATCATGATTTTCTCTTATAATTTCATATATGTCAATATATGTGTGACAATATTCTGCTAATTGCTTCTTTTCCCATGTATAAAAATTCCTATACTTTACATCTAAATATTAGGATTATTACAATATTGCTCTCTTTTCCTGTAGCTATGAAGCTGTACTAATTGTTAGAAAGGTATGGCTGTTTTACTTATAATTTTCTTATAATCAACCCTGTCCCATTTCTATATGTTATTTCGTCACAACGGCAGCTCAGCCCAATCCTCTTACTGGGAAATATGTGTACTATCAACTGTTTCTCTAAACTATTTTTTTCAAACTTGGCTTTAAGATGTATGAGCAGCTATCCCACCTATTCAACTCTACAATTATGGTAGTAGATCCACATATATTAAAGTTGTCCCTACTCTAAACCAAGGCAGTATGTATTGCGCTTAGCATTTAGAAAGCAAAAAGCATGGATCTGAACATCAGGCATGATTAAAGCATTTATCCTGTTCCACATTTTTTTGCAAGAATTCTAGTAAATGATAAGCTATTAACAGGCCATGTGAATTGGACCAACAATCCATTAATGAAATGGAACCTCCTGCAAACCTCTTTTCAATTATGCACCCTTTTTAATCACCTATTTAGTGATACCAAGCTGGGGGGAATAGTGAACACTGTAGAAGATAGGCTCAAGATCCAAAAGGATCTTGACAGACTTGAACATTGGACCCTATCCAACAAAATCCAGTTCAGTGGTGAGAAAAGTAAGGTTTTTCACATGCAAGAAAAACCAAATGCATAGATATAGAATAGGCAGTGCCTGGTTCAATAGCAGTAACTGTGAGAAGGGTTTGGGAATTCCAATAGACAACAATTAACAGCAGTATCCTGCAGTTGCCAAAAAAGGCCAATACAGTCCTAGACTGCATAAAAGAAGGATAGTATCAAGATCATGTGAAGCATTAGCATCCTCTTATACTGCACTAGTAAGATCACACTTGGAATACTGCATCCAGTTTTGGTCACCATAATGCAGAAAAGATGTTGAGACTCTAGAAAGAGTACAGAGAAGAGCAAGAAAGATTATTAGGGGAGTGCAGGCTAAACCATACGATGAATAGTTGCAGAAACTGGTACTGCCTAGTAGTTTAATGAAGAACTATGGATGACAGGATAACAGTGCTCCAATATTTGAGGAGCTGTCACAAAGAAGAGGGGATCAACCTGTTCTCAAAAGCACCTGATGGCAGGAAAAGAAGTAACAGATGGAAGCTTAAAAAAGACAGGTGCAACCTAGAATTAAGGAGAAATTACCAGTCAGTGAGGACAATTAATCAATAGAATGGCTTGCCTTCCAAAGTTGTAGGCTCCATCACTAGAGGTTTTTAACAAGAGACAGAGCAACCATTTGTCTGAAATAGTATGAGGTCTCCTGCTTAAGTGGGGAGGGGTGAGGACTAGAAAACCTCCAAGGTCCTTTCCAACTGTTTTATTTGTATTCTATCTAAAGGAAATCAGAATTCAGACCTGAAAGTGTAATTTAAACACAATTTTTAAGAAGGGTCCAACCAGCTCTCATGACAAGTTGAAACAGGAAGCTACTTTCATTATTAAAAATAGTAACCTCATATGTTTCTGCTCTTCTTGCTTCAAGAAGCCATGGTGAAAAAAGTAGCCATCGTTGGAGCCGGTGTGAGTGGACTGACCTCCATTAAGTGCTGCCTGGAAGAGGAACTGGAGCCAACTTGTTTTGAGCAAAGTGATGACATAGGGGGATTGTGGCGATTCACAGTAAGTTAATGACAGTAGAATGTAGACCCATCTCTACCATGCCCATGTATTATGTTGCTTAACTATGAAAAGAGACAACTGAATGTTTGGACTATGTGAGGGTGGCTTTTATTACAGATTTTATTATTTAAACAGCAAATTAACTGATAAGTAAAACAAATTTTCCCTTAGCAAGTCCTGATGAAAAGTATTCAATATATTTACCCTACCAATAATTTCAAGATATTCACAAAATATTTAATAATTGTACTTAATAACTATTTTCCCAATTCATTCTTTAAATCGGAGCATATGTTATGCAGATAGAAAATAGAACAAACTGTAAAAGATAATGAAAAAACAGATCTGCGAACAATTAGAAGCAAGCTAAGTTATAACTAGTAGCCAGCACAGGTTTGTTAAAAACAGACCATGCCAAACCAATCTTATTTCATTCTTTGATAAAGTGACTAAATTAGTAGACCACTGAAATGCTGTGAACATGGTATACTTAGACTTCAGTAAGGCATTTGACAAAGTAAATCACAACCTTGGCAAGCTAGAAAAAGATAGAATAGACAGCATTGCCACCAGATGGATCTGTAGCTGGCTGACAAACCATACTTAACGAGTAGTCCTCAATGGCACAACAACCACATGGAGAGAAGTAAGCAGTGGGGTTGCCAGAACCCATATTGTTAAGGGGTCTCTTCCTACTTCTATTTCTTCTATTATTCTGGGTTCTGTCATACTCCTGGAAAGGAGGGGGGGAGTCTCTGAATACTTGCTCTTTGAACTGTCTCCCCTTGATATAAGCTTGAAAGGAGGGGAAAGGAATGCACCTCCGGCCATCTGGCTTATCTCCTATTTTGGAAAGGAAGGTGTGAAGACCCAACAAACATCGCTACAAGCCAGAGACATGAAATGTTCGGCGACAGATGAGAGGGAGACGGCAGGCAGGGTCTCAGAACTTTTATTTGGCTTCAGCTCTGGACAGCTGACAGGCGCGGCAATTTGGGTCTAAATCAGATATTGCCAACAGATACAGTAATAGAATTGTAATTAGCCTTCTTTAATCACCTCACATATCCTTTTCATAACAAGTATTGTGCTTCATCTGAAAATGGCAGTATGTCTGAAAATGTTACCTGAATCTGTCTAAACTCAAGGAAATTGCATTTTACCCCTTTTTCAAGAAACCTAGATTCCAAATTCCTTTTGGAATCCTGCCCACGCATCATGGTATCCTGGTTTCTGGCTTGATGCCTTAACTACTATACTGAACTGGCTTTTTAATACATAATCTTGTAATATTTTATGGATAGGACTATGTTGAAGATGGAAGACCCAGCGTGTACAAGTCAATGGTTAGTAACAGCTCTAAGGAGATGTCTGCCTTCACAGATTTTCCATATCCAGAAAACTTTCCACCCTTTTTATCCCACCACCACCTCCTGGAATATCTGAGGATGTATACAAAACATTTTGATCTCCAGAAATACATTCAATTAAAGGTAAGCTTTAAAAGTATCATTAGCTGAATGTTCACATAAAAAAGCTGTACATTTATTTCTAGAGACTTTGGTTTAGTGCAATTGGAACCCAGACTTTGCTTCTTGAAGTGTAAATTTTCCAAAGCAAATATATGATTTTGTCTTGTTCACCTTCATTTGTACATTCATCTATTTCTAATCTAAAAAGATGCAGATGAACATAAAGCCAGATGTACAGGTAATCTTCAACTTACAACAGTTCATTTAGTAACTGTTCAAAGTTACAACATTGAAAAAAGTGACTTATGACATTTTTTCATACTTATGACCATTACAGCATCCCCACAGTCACATGATCAAAATTCGGACACTTGGCAACTGGCTCATATTTATGAAGGTTGCAGTGTCATGGGGTCGTGTGATCAGCTTTTGCAACCTTCTGACAAGGAAAGTCCATTCACTGAACAAGCATGCTACTAACTTAACAACTGCAATGATTCACTTAAAAACAGTGACAGGAAAAGTTGTAAAATGGGGCAAAACTCATTTAACAAACGGCTTACTTAGCAACATAAATTTTGGGCTCAATTGTGGTTGTAAGTCAAGGACTACCTGTATTTACAAGTTCAGTCTTTTTTTGGATTATCACAACTGATTATTTCCTGGAAATGTTTCAGACAAAAGTGATCAGCATTAAGAAGTGTCCTGATTTCTCTAACACTGGCCAGTGGGAAGTTGTTACGGAGGCCAATGGGAAGCAGAACTCAACCATTTTTGATGCTGTGATGGTTTGTGTGGGCTACCTTACTGAGCCTTTATTGCCACTCAACAGTTACCCAGGTATATTTCCAAGCATATATTTAATTTGAAATGCACAATCAGGTACTCCAGGTTTAATATTTACTTTCAAAACACATGGGCAGAATTCTTAAGAAGTGATCAATTGTCACTTTGCTGAACTTGTGTTCTCTAGACGTGCTTCATGACTTTTGCCATTAATACATCTGTTTTATTTGTTAAATTACAGGTTGCAATCCTGAAGGAAATGACAATATAATATACATGTACATACACACTTAAGTATCTTTGTAAACATGATGATGGTGATGATGATGGTGATGATGATGATGATGATTTTATCTGTTCAGTCAAGCCTGACTTGACAATTCTATGGCCCAGGTCTCTCCACATCTTCCAATCTTGCACTATTTCTTTAAGTTTTTCTATGCTCTGGCTGGTGTCAGCTTTGATAGTGTGTAGCCACTATGTTCTTTGTTTTTTTTTGGTTTTTTTTAAATAATTTTATTGATTTATCAAAATATAAAATACAAACAGAAATTAAAAAAAGAAAAAGGCACCAACCTCAGACTCTCTTTAACACAGTAGAAGATAACATTAGTCACAACCTTTTGCTTTTGCAGAATATGTACAAACCATTTCTACAACAATACACTTGTCTGATTAACAAAAGCAAAATCAACTTTTCATTTTCTTTATCAATGCAAGCACAAAATCTGGAAGCAATTTCAAGGTAGAAGCTAGCTTAAATATATTCTCATCTTTGGATAAAAGGATCAGTTTAACCATGTCTACTTTACACGGCTGTGGGAGATAATATATACCTCTATTGACTCATTAATCTTTATCCTGATTCATATTAAAAGAATCCTCAATAACGATTCAATTTTTTTAACCTTAAAGAGAGAAAACACTTTCCCTAGTTTTAGTATTTTGCTAACATTAAGCAATGCTCAAATATTATATATAAAAAGTGAAAACAGAACAAAACTAAACAATAACAACCAAAAGAAAACCCTCCTTCATTTTAAGCCCAAAACCCAGAGCACAAAACTACATTAAGGCTTTCTCAGTTTTACAAAAGGAACAAACAGACAAACAAACAAAACATCAGCAAAAAAAAAAACAGAGAGCATACATTTACAAACTTATTGTATACATATAGGTAAAGGTAAAGGTTCCCCCGCACATGCGTGCTAGTCGTTTCCGACTCTAGGGGCCAGTGCTCGTCTCCATTTCAAAGCTGAAGAGACAGCACTTGTCCAAGGACGTCTCCGTGGTCATGTGGCCGGCATGACTAGACGCCAAAGGCGCACGGAATGCTGTTACCTTCCCACCGTAGTGGTCCCTATTTTTCTACTTGCATTTTTTACGTGCTTTCGAACTGCTAGGTTGGCAGAAGCTGGGACGAGTAACAGGCACTCACTCTGTTACACGACACTTGGGATTTGACCCGCCAAACTGCCGACCTTCCGATCGACAAGCTCAGCATCCTAACCCACTGAGCCACCACATCCCTTATTGTATACATATAAAGCTACCTTAATACTTTTTTTCAATACATACAGTATGTCAAAACTTTTAAAAATCCATCCTAATCAGATCATTAAATTTAAGTCACTCCCTCCAGCTTGTCTTCCTCTCAAGGGTGTCATTTATCTTCAAGGAGTTCTCGGCCTGTGAAGTTTCCATCTCTAAGATATCAATCATATATTTCTTTCTCAAAAAATTCTCCACCTTGTTGATATCCATAAGGAAAAAGTCCCAAACTTGCCTTCTTAAGAATTGTAAATTCACTTGACACTCTTGTTTCAATTGCAAGGGAGGCTTTTATTCAAATCATCATCATAATAGAAACTGGTGTCAGATTTATATTCCAAAGATACAGTTAGGTTATTTGAATTATTCAGCATTTGTAGACTTAACACAGTGAGTTGATAGTTTCCTACAGTGGATTGATAATCTTTTTTTAATCTCCTTTAAACCCTAGAGACTTTATTGTATATTTGATTTTCAATACAGACTTTTGAAAAATGTCTTTTATCTCTTTTAATAACAAATTCCAAATCAGAATTAGACATCTTCATGTTTGACCTCAGCTCCCTCTAGTGGTCCAAAAATGTTCTTTCTTTTTTTCCTCTCCTTTTTCTGGCCAATCAGAGCTCATAAAAATCGGAAGATTTCAACCACCAACAGCACCCACTACAAAACTACGAATTATTTTAAATGTGGCAAATTAAAAGTCAGAGCTTTTATCCTTATATCTCACCAGAAAAAATACTCCACACTTCCTTCCTTTGCCTGCCTTCAGCAACCCTCTTCCCTTGTCATTTAACAACAAAGGAGTCTCAAAAATGTGAATAGTTTTAAAAAGGAGTATTAAGCTGTAGTTTAAAGAAAGCCTCTTTTAACTCATTAAGACAGACATGTCAAACACAAGGCCCGCGGGCTGGATGCGGCCCAACATGTGGTTCCATCTGGCCCGGGGACCTGCTCTGAAAAGAGCGAAGGACTGGCCCGCTGCATCTCGGCCCGGCCCAGGCCAACCAGGCGCTGATCTACAACCTGGTTGCAGCCATCAAAGCCAAACACGCTCAGTGTTAAATCCACGGGGCAGCCCTGCCCTGCCCCCTCCATGCGCATGCAAGCAGAGTCCAGTGTCCCTGCTGGCTGTCTTGTTATGCATGCTGACTTCATCCAGGATGCCGGCGCTGGCCATCTCCTCTGCGCACACTTGGGGGGTGGGGCAGAGGTGGCGGGGCAGCTCTTTGCTGATTCCAGTGGATCTTAGGCTGAGTGCGTTTTGGCTTTGATGGACGCAACCAGGTTGTAGATCAGCACCAACCCCCACCCCCACCAGCACTTCCAGCCTTGCAGCCATGAGTCTTTCCTTTCACTGGGTCAGACCCCCCCCCCCATGCGGGATAACAACACCAGCAGCAACATGGCAGCGCTGGCAATCTCTTCCCCTCCCATCACCCCTTCCTGAGCGTGGAGGAAGGAAAGAGATGAGAAGGAAGGAAGTGTAGCAAGGTAGGAAGGCAAAAAGGTTTTTTAATTCTCTCTCCAGAGAATAAACTTCCTACCTTGCTCTCCCTCCTTCTGATTTGTCTCTCCGGAAAAGAGAAACTAAAGTCTTCTTCCCACAGTCAATCTCCTCTTCCCCTTTAAAAATCCCTCCCCAAGAGCCCCGCCCCACCCCCAGCATCCGCGGAGGCCTCTGGAGCTCCCGACCTCTCTGCTGAATCCCCAGAGCTCTAGCAAAGCCTCCCAGCCAGCACCAATCCCCCCCAATTCCCCTCTCTGCTACACTTCCTTCCTTCCTTCTCTCCTTCTCATCTTTTCTTCCTCAATGCTCAGGAAGGGGTGATGGGAGGGAGAGAGATTGCCAGCGCTGCCTTGTTGCAGCCGGTCTTGCTATCCTGTGTGGGGAGGGGGGGTCTGTGCCAATGAAAGCAGCGATGCCTTGTGGCTGCGAGGGTGGAGGTCCTGGGAGGGGGGGTTGATGCTGATCTACAATTGTATCCATCAAAGCCAGAATACACTCAGCCTTAAATCCACGGGGCAGCCCCACCCCACCCACTGGGTGTGCACACAAGTAGAGTCCCGCATCCCTGCTGGCTGTCTTGCCCTGCAGGCTGACTTCAGCCAGGATGCCGGCACTGGCTGTCTCCTGTGCGCACACCCGGGGAGCAGGACAAAGGTCGTGGGGCAGATCCTTGCTGGTTCCAGTCGATCTTAGGCTGAGTGTGTTCTGGCTTTGATGGATGCAACCAGGTTGTAGATCAGCGCCAACCCCCACCCCCACCAGCACTTCCAGCCTTGCAGCCATGAGGCTTTCCTTTCAACAGGATCGCCCCCACCCACCCACATAGTATAGGAATGGCCAGCAGCAGCATATTAGTGCTGGCAATCCCTCCCCCTCCCATCACCCCTTCCAGAGTGCAGGGGAAGGAAAGAGATGAGAAGGCAAAGGAAGGGAGGGAGGGAGGGTGGGAGGGAAGAAGGGAGGAACAGAGGGAGGAAGGAATGGAGGGTGGGAGGGAGGAAAGAAAGAACAGAGGATTGAAGGGAGGGAGGGTGGGAGGGACCATGTCCCGGCACTTGCCCCGGTCCCACCCTCCTCTGCCAGGGACTCTCAGATCTGCCCCAGTCCTACCCAGGAACCCCTGAAGCAAGTGATGTCGAGCTGGCCATGCCCACCCAGTAGGCCACGCCCATCCTAGCCATGCCCACCCAGTAGGCCACACCCACCTGCCCCCCCCCGAGGGCAACCACAATGCTGATGTGGCCCTCAATGAAATTGAGTTTGACACTCCTGCATTAAGATAATAAGCTCATAAATTGATTTAGGAAATGAAGGGCACAGCTTATTGTCCTTTTGAAAAATAAATTCAAAAATGGCTGTTTTATCCAACTCCAATGTGTTTTCTGATCCACCCTCCAGCTTCAGCTCATCCACTGTCTTGAAGCTCAGCTTTTAAAATGGCTTACAGACTGCTGCTGTTAACAGAGGGTCTTGAGGGATGATTCTAAGACACTCCCTAATCCAGGAGGGTCAAATAAACAAGGGGAAGCCTGTTGCTGAGTTGGAAAAACTACAGTCCACTCCAGAGAGAGGAGGCTCTCAGGACGTGTCAGCTTGCTGGTCATTTTTCCACCAGAAGTCCAAGCCACCATGTTCTTTGATGGCCTGGTTTCTTTTTATTGCTAAACTCTTCCAAACATAATTGCTTTCTCCAGTGAAGTAAATGAGACAGTTTGGTGATTTTGCCTTCTAGTGACATGTCTGCTGTTAGGCACTCCAATACCTGCTTGTTAATCACCTTTGCTGTCCAAGGACTTTGTAAACATACACATTTGCAATGTTAAGAGGAGGAAGGGTGTAAGAGCTAGTTCTCAGACTGATCCAAATTCAAGCAACCGTTAAGTAAACAAACCTTCCCCAATATTGGTGAAGATACAAACTTAATTGTATACGTATAATTGTATACATATAATTCTCACCTGTACCATAGGGATGTGAGAAAAAGGTTCAAAAACTCTCCACCTTAATAGATACCGAGAGAGATTGGATCTAAATTGGATATTAGTTCACTTACTAAAATTCTTCAAGCATTACACATTCATTTTAATAAACTGTGCTAAAGAAAAGTTTGAATTATCTCTTAATTTTAGCTTCTTGTACTCAGAACTGCATTTGTTGCAATTGTAGGGGAATTTTGTTTGTGTTTCGGTTTCTTAGTGAAACAGAAAATGTAGCAAAGCAGCAATATCTCATGGGGAAGGAGAAGCGAATTTTATTTGGAGGGAATTTATACTGATAAATTGTTATGCTAAACTATATGCAAATTTAATATATTTTGGCCTTTTACAGGAGTCCCCTGACCCACCCAAAATTAATGCCTTTGAAAATTGTCATTTTGCTGCAACCATCTGGGAGCTCTCTGTAGGGGCACAAAATGGAGCCTAAATCCTTCTCCAGTCCACAGTTTCCACCTCTCAATTACAATGACTCATTGTAATTATATATATTGATACAAAACAATTTCTTTAAAAAGTAAGAAAGTTGAGCATTATTAGAGAGCCTTGCTGTATTCTGTTTTACATCTGCATCATTATCTTTGGCTCTGATTTCCCTGTTAGCTTGTACTTTCCCTCGTTATGATACAGGATGAGATGGTTTTATTTCTGCCAGTTTAGGCTTTTCTCTGTTTTTACAAAAGTCTTTACTGAATATACTTTAAATTTACAAAACAGGATCTCTTAAAAATTATCCTAATTATGCAGTCTTGCTTAAGAACTGGCACAGACAACTTATAGCCTTCCAAATGTTGATCAACTGCTAATCCTACCAATTTTCATCTTGGTCATATTACAACAAATAGCAATTGAAGCCTGAGAACAATTAAAACATTTATCTACTTTAGAATTACATTACAGTTTTGCTGGATGACCAAGCTGTAGGTAGCCCAGCATTCTTCACAAGAAACGAAGAAACCTATGGCTACAATCATCTGGTTGACCTTTTGCCAACTTATAAAAATCTTCACAAAGCAAGCAGAATTAGCTTGCAGCAGAGAAAGCAATGGAGGACTGTAAGATAATTTATATGACAATGTCCAGCAAAGACTGCTAGCATCATCTCTATTCCAGAAATATATTATTGAATGTTGTTTTATGAAACTCAGATATAGCTATTAAATGAAGGAATATCAGCACCACTTAAAATCCCCCTAAATGCTATCCATCTTTGTTTTTTTACAGGAATATTGAGGAAAGCACTTTATGAACTTCTTAGACAGTATCTAGTTGGCAAGCCACAGTTTCAAATTTCCCACCAATAATGAGTCTGCTATTATTTATTATAAGTTTTATTTGGAAGTTCACTGAATTTGTCTTTGTTTCCACACAGGCTTAAAAAAGTTTAACGGTCACTATTTTCACAGCCGGGACTACAAAACCCCAGAGGTATTCAGGGATAAAAAAGTACTTGTGATTGGCATGGGGAATTCTGGAGTTGATATTGCTGTGGAAGCCACTCAAACAGCAAAAATGGTAAAGTATCTTAGAACTGTTTCACTTTTGGGAAGCTGACTTGGCTACATTTTAGCCTTGATTTTGGTAGGGAAGTTCCTCACACTTTAGACCAATACTGATAAGAGAATAGTCACCGAGGAGGAACCCAATTCTATGTAAATCTTCCTGATTTTGATAGGAAAGTTCCTCACACTTTAGACCAATACTGATAAGAGAATAGTCACCGAGGAGGAACCCAATTCTGGAGGGCAACACCCAGGGGGGAGGGCCTTCTCTGTGGGCGCGCCTGCCCTTTGGAACCAGTTACCCGTAGAGCTCAGGACTGCCCCAGATTTTCGTTCGTTCCGCCAGGACCTGAAGACCTGGCTCTTTGAGCTTTCCGGCCAGGACTGAGAACTTTTAATTTTAACCTATTGTAATTGGGTTTTTTAATTAGAGTTAAGGTTTTTAGATTTTAATTAAGGATAATTTAATTTATTTTAATTTGTTATTAACTTTAGACCAAAGCTGATAAGAGAATAGTCACCGAGGAGGAACACAATTCTATGTAAACCTTCCTGATTTTGATAGGAAAGTTCCTCACACTTTAGACCAATACTAATAAGAGAATAGTCACTGAGGAGGAACCCAATTCTATGTAAATCTTCCTGAAAAACACACACCCCAGCTAATATGAGCGTGAGAAAAATGAGAATTTTTCCATATATGTTCTTTCTCTTTTTTAATTGTAAGTTGCCCAGAGTTGTTAAGGAATTGGGCAGCCTCAAAACTGAAATCCGTCAATCAAAATATTGGCCTTTCAGAATCCCATGAAGTTTTGGCTCATCTCCCACCCAAGCAATAGGCTTGGATGTTAATTTACTGTAGCTCTGGCATGTGTATACAAATTACATGGGGGAAACTGATAGTTTTACTCGGGCCTCAGCTTTGTGTGTGTGTCTGTGGATTGGTTATTTCTTTTACTTAGTGGGCACTGTTAGATGGATAATGGCAGGCCACAGTATAGCCAGCATGAATTAAAATAACCAGGTGGACATATAGAAGAAGCACTATAAGCAGTTCCTGGATCTGTCTCAATCCAGCATGAAGTCTGGAAGTAATCCTAGATAACTAATGCCTTCCAAGATGGTCAGCGCTGTATGGGTCAATATTATTTATGAAGCTTTATATCACCTCAATTACAGTTGGCATTAAAGAGTTCACAGTCTAACATTATAGTGTACATAATATGGGAGAGAGACAATGAATGAATAAATGAATGAATGAATGAATGAATGAATGAATGAATGAATGAATACAGGTTCTCATTGTAAGAGTCCCAAGCCTCTCTGGGCTGAGATAATACTATTAAATATTTTTTTATGAGGTGTAGATATGACTTGAGATTTTTGATTATATCAGGCTGCTGCTCTCTTTCCATTATCTTCTATTTTTTAGGTGAAGATCAGCACAGAAAGAGGTGCTTGGGTACTGAGCCGTGTTTTTGATAATGGCTACCCCTGGGACATGATATTTCTAAGTCGTTTTTTGAATATTATCCGAAATAGCCTTCCTGGACGTATCACAATATGGATGATTGCCAACAGAGTGAGCCAGTGGTTTAACCATGCAAACTATGGCATAATTCCTCAAGACAGGTACTGAGAATAAATTGGAGTCTAAAGATGGGTAGATAATAATGTTGACAAATACAAATATTTCTTCTAAATTCTAAGTTTACAATATAAAATCTTAGTTGAAGGAAAAAGAAAATATATACAGAGAAGGGCTGGATATCTCAAACCTCTTCCTCTCCTCCAGAATTCCTCTATGTTTTCACATCCTGATTGGTACCTAATAGTGCCACTTGCTGGCCATTTATCCTGGCCACCTAGTCTAGCATTCTGACTAACCAATTCTGTATTTATTTTTTTCCTTGAGAGATAAACCAATCTCATTGGAATAAAGTAGTGTTCTGTTTTGTCATGTTATATAGAAAACTCTTTTTAACTTCATGTATTAAAAATCAATTTTATGTAGTGGTTAAGGCACCACACTAGAAACTGGGAGACTATGAGTTCTAGTCCTGCCATAGGTTAGAGTCCAGCTGGGTGATCTTGGGCCAGTCATTTTCTCTCAGTCCTAGGAAGCAGGCAATAGCAAACTATTTCCAAAAACTCTTGCCAAGAAAACTTAAAAGGACTGGTTCAAAAAAAAAACCCTGACTCAAAGACATGTGCACATACACATTAAAATGCAAGCATTTAACCCAGAAAGAGATAACTATAGAACTGTCAAGATCACATTACTTGGAAAGTAATTTAAAAAGAACAAAGGACAATAGAACAGACCACAGTTTGGCATGTTCTATCACAAATGAAGAACTTGCAAGACAAATTCTGTGTAAAGAAATTGGGGATTCAAATTATTACTAAGCATAATGTTTCAAAGAAAATTATATTTCCATGCATAGCCTAAATTAGCATTAAATACTAATTCTGCAATTTGTGCAGAGATAAAAAAAACCCTGAGATTTAGCATTACCCTAAAAAATAATTAAAAGCCTAGTGCAAATTCATGGCTATATATATCATATATGCATATGTAAGTTTTTACACTTAGCCTCACAATTTCCCCAGGATTACTCAGGAATTTAAAAGAGCCAAAAGAAACTCCTGAGCCGAGGTTTCAGCAAGCAAACAACTTTTATTTTCATCAAAATAGAGTTAGGTGGCCACATCTCTCTTCGTGGCTGGTAGAGAGATGAAGACAACAACCAGGAAAGATGTCTTCCACCTTTTATACCTTTCCAGAACAAAGAGATCTGGTCTTGGTACTAGGAACCAAAAGGTACAGAAAAATAATTCCTAGATCAGGGGTGTCAAACTCAATTTCATTGAGGGCCGCATCAGCATTGTGGTTGCCCTCAAGGGGCCGGGTGGGCATGGTCTGGGTGGGCGTGGCCTACTGGGTGGGAGTGGCTAAAGTGCGTATATGGCCTACTGGGTGGGCGTGGCCAGCTCTACATCGTTCGCATCAAGGGTGCCTGTGGGGGCCTGGGCAGGAGTGGGACAGATCTGAGGGTCTCTGGCAAAAGGAGGGTCTCTGGGCCAGGGCCAAGGCAGTGGGGGCCGTTCCCTCACTGTTTCCAGGATGGCTTCGCGGGCCACATGAAACCACTTCGCGGGCCGGATCCGGCCCCCGGGCCTTGTGTTTGACATGTCTGCTCTAGATGATGACTCATATGCAACAACCCAGGTTCCACCATAACTCCTTTTCCCCCTCCTCTTTAACATGAGGCTTTTACTTTTCCAAAATACATAAAGCATCTGACTACAAAATAATGATTACAAAATAATGAAACAATGATTACATAATAACAGTACAAGTATCAATATAAAATATTTACTATATATATAAAATAGCTGCTAATGTCAAACTTATACTAAAATCATAAGCACAATAAAACCTCTTCACATAAAATAAGCAGTGTTGAAGGAAAAGTCTTCATCAGGGTTCAGTCCAAGCCAGGAATATAACATGGTGACTGCTTTGGAAAGAAGCTTGCAGTTTATTGAAGAGAAGAGCCAGACAGAAAGATGGCTCTGGATGAAAAGAGTAGCACATGTAGTAGGGAGTGAGTTTAATACCCTTTTGGGCTTACGTTTCGAGTTGTTTCCTGTTCCAGGCTTTGTATTTCCTGGGTCATGTACTTTGACCTGAGTCTGAGTGTGCCCCTTTGGCATCTGTGAGTTAATCCTATTATGTCCTGTCCTAGAGTTTGGGTGGGGTATGTCTTTGTCTTCCTAAGCTTCTAGCTGGAGGGCTTCAACCTTCCTGAATGGATTATTACATCTGCATTTCTACAGAGCTGGTTTCTGCTTGGGAGAGGGAGACTTGGGGCTATAAAGAAAAACTGGGCATGCTTTTCTGCCTCTTTAAGATCCTTTGAGGAAATATAATGTTCTGCCTTTTTAATAATTCCTTCTGGGGGGGCAGGATTCTCAAAACAAATGTTCTCTGCTTCCTTTTCTGCATTTTACAGCTTCTTGGAAATTCCAAAGACTAATCAGAGATTGCTGGGCAGATGGCAGTTGTGCTCCTTCCCAATGTCCTTCTCCAGATTTTTGCCCTTTGTTTTAAAAAGACCAACGCTTTTCTTTATCAAAAGAAGAGAGTGGCTGCTGACCTGTATGTGACAAAGAGCCATTCCTCACTCAAGGGGATACGGATTGTACATATACAATATGAAACACAGTCTGCATTCAAAATATGAACACTAAAGGGGATTCCAAAGTTTAAAATTATTTTGTTCTACAGCTGATAGTGCTATGTCCTGAATAATAGACATTCCTTGCCTTGAGCAGATTCACTTCAGTCAGTACAAGGCAACACTGTTTTGGAGGCAAGGTTGCAAGCAGAGCAATTTGATGATGATGATGATGATGATGATGATGATGATGATGATGATGATGATGATAATAATAATAATAATAATAATAATAATAATAATAATAATAATAATAATAAAGTTGGAAGGGACCTTGGAGGTCATCTAGTCCAACCCCCTGCTCAGGCAGGAAACCTTATACCATTTCAGGCAAATGGCTGTCCAGTCTCTTCTTAAAAACTTCCAGTGTTGGAGCATTCACCACCTCTGGAGGCAGGTTGTTCCACTGGTTAATTGTTCTAACTGTCAGGAAGTTTCTCCTTAGTTCTAGGTTGCTTCTCTCCTTGACTAGTTTCCATCTGTTGCTTCTTGTCCTGCTTTCAGGTGCTTTGGAGAATAGCTTGACTCCCTCTTCTTTGTGGTAGCCCCTGAGATATTGGAACACTGCTATCATGTCACCCCTCACCCTTCTCTTCATTAAACTACACATACCCAATTCCAGCAACCATTCCCTATATGTTTTAGCCTCCAGCCCCCTAATCATCTTTGTTGCTCTTCTCTGTACCCTTTCTAGAGTCTCAACATCTTTTTTACATCGTGGTGACCAAAACTGGATGCAGTATTCCAGGTGTGGCCTTACCAAAGCATTGTAAAGTGGTATTAGTACTTCACTTGATCTTGATTCTATCCCTCTGTTAATGCAGCCTAGCACTGTGTTGGCTCTTTTGGCAGCTGCAGCACACTGCTGGCTCATATTGAAGTGATTGTCTACTAAGACTCCGAGATCCCTCTCACAGTTACTACTATTGAGCAAGGTACCACCTATACTATACCTATGCATTTGATTTTTCCTGCCTAAATGTAGAACCTTACTTTTTTCACCATTGAATTTCATTTTGTTAGATAGTGCCCAGTGTTCGAGTCTGTCCAGATCCTTCTGTATCTTAAGCCTATCTTCTGGAGTATTGGCTATTCCTGCCAGCTTGGTGTCGTCTGCAAATTTGATGAGTTCCCCATCTATCCCCTCATCCAAATCATTAATGAAGATATTGAAGTGCACTGGGCCCAGAACAGAGCCCTGGGGCACCCCACTACACACTTCCTTCCATGTAGATGTGGTTCCATTGAGGACCACACGCTGAGTACGGCCTGTCAGCCAGCTACGAATCCATCTGGTGGTAATGCTGTCTAACCCACATTTTTCTATCTTATCAAGTAGTAGGTAGTGATCTACTTTATCAAATGCCTTACTGAAGTCCAAGTAAATTATATCTACAGCATTCCTCTGGTCCACTAGTTTTGTCACTTGGTCAAAGAATGCAATAAGATTTGTCTGGCATGATCTGTTTTTGACAAACCCATGTTGGCTTTTAGTAATGACTTTGTTTGCATCAAGGTGTTCGCTGATTTGTTGTTTGATTATCTTTTCCAGAATCTTCCCAGGTATTGAGGTCAGGCTGATAGGTCTGTAGTTTCCTGGATCTATTTTTTTCCCTTTTTTGAAGATGGGAACTACATCAGCTCTCT
The DNA here is from genome assembly GCF_947247035.1 of Vipera ursinii. NCBI lineage: Eukaryota > Metazoa > Chordata > Lepidosauria > Squamata > Viperidae > Vipera > Vipera ursinii. Next base: position 114,195,869 of record NC_139516.1, on the reverse strand, counting down.
TCCAGTCCTCTGGTAGTTCTCCAGTGCTCCAGGAGCTTTGAAAAATATAGTTCAGTGGTTCTGAGATCACGTCTGCCAGTTCCTTGAGAACCTTGGGGTGTAATCCATCTGGTCCTGGTGATTTGAACTCGTCTAGGCTGGATAGGTGCTCACTTACCATTTTCTTGCCTATCTTAACTTGCGTTTCTATTCTGTTTTTTATGGCACTGGTTTGGGTAGGTTGGACTGTTTTTTCCCTTTGTGTAAAGACAGATGCAAAAAACGAATTAAATAGTTCTGCTTTCTCCCTATTGCTTGTCACCTTCTTGCCACTTTCCCCCACTAATGGACCAATCATTTCCTTAACTTTTTTCTTGTTTTTTATATGTTGGAAGAAGCATTTTTTGTTATTTTTGACTTTGGTCGCAAGCCTTAGTTCATTTTGAGCCTTAGCTTTCCTCACTTCATCTCTGCAGGCACGGGCTATTTCCTGATATTCTGACTTAGTTATGTGCCCCTCTTTCCAATTCTTATACTTGTCCTTTTTATCTTTCAATTTATCAGAGAGTTCTTTATGCAGCCATGCTGGTTTCTTTTGAGAGCTGTTATTTTTCTTCTTTGTTGGTATTGTACTAGACTGGGCCTTTATTATCTCACTTTTCAAAATTTCCCAAGCTTCTTGAGTTGTTTTCCCCTTTAGGATTCTCATCCATGGAATTCTTCCCATGGTCTCTCTAAGTTTATTGAAATTAGCTCTTTTAAAATCCAAGACTCTAGTTTGGCTGTGTTCTATTGCTTGTGCCTCCAGAATGTTGAATTCCAATAATTATAGATGTATAAATCTAGCTATAAATAACAAGATAGCAAGCATTTTAAATTCTACATTTGAAAGGAGGCTTTTCTTACATAATGCTTAGTACTTCTATCTGAATCTACAGGAGTAGTTTTCCTAAGCTATGCTAGAGAAGAGCAGAGGTTTGCAAACTCCACTTCTTTTATACTGTTTAAGAGAGAGATAAATGAATTTTCTTCTCACCATATTACTAGATCTCTAGGCCATCTAATAGAATTGATAGGCAAGAGATTTGGAAAACTTCAAAGGAAATACATTTTTGCACCATGCTAATTTTGCTTGCACAAGCTGTGAGAATTGCCCTTAGTTTAGGCCAGCCTAGAACACACACATGCACAAACATATACATTCTTGGAGAATAACATTATTAGCCATTATACATTCATAGCTAAATGAATGAAAATTCCAGGCTCAGAGGGAAAATGTCTTTCACATAACTTTATCTGATAAGAATGATGTGTAAAAATGCTGAAAAGAAAGAATTATCCAGGGAGTATCTCCTTTGCCTGCAATTTACTAATTGCATTTATTTTTTTTCCTAGGAGTGTGATAAGAGAACCTGTATTAAATGATCTACTTCCTTCATGCATTATCACTGGAAAGATCTCTATTATGCCTGCAGTGAAAGAGTTCAAAGAGAATGCTGTTGTGTTTGTAAATGTTCCCACTGCAGAGGAAGTAGATATTGTTGTCTTTGCCACTGGATACAAAGCTTCTTTTCCCTTCATTGATGAATCAATCCTCAAGATTGAAAACCGTCATGCTTCCTTGTATAAATACATCTTTCTTCCTCAACTAGAGAAACCAACATTAGCCATTATGGGCTTCATCAAGCCATTTGGTGCAGTCATGCCAGTTGTGGAAATCCAAGCACGCTGGGTCACACGTGTCTTTAATGGTACGTAGACTGAGTTGCAATCCTTTAATGAGTCCTTGAGCATATCTATTTTATATGCAAAATGCTGCTGGACTTCAGATATGAACTAAAGTTGGTATTCTTTGATAGTAACTTCCCAGAAGAAGTTACCAGCCTGCTTTCAGACGTACCCCTGCTCAGTACCATCACAAATTAATTGTAGACAGCCAGTTCAGCCAAGGCCATTACTGACAATAGTATTACTATCAATAGTATTACTACTCCTTAAGTAACACCAGCTGCCTGCAATTAGTGCAGGTTCGAGTCCCACCAGGCTCAAGGTTGACTCAGCCTTCCATTCTTCCGAGGTAGGTAAAATGAGGACCCAGATTGTTGGGGGCAATTAAGCTGACTTTGTAATAATGCCGCTTGGGGGGTGTATGAAAGCCCTAATAAGCAGGCATATACATAGAATGAAGGCTACTGCTAAGCTTGTAAGCCGCCCTGAGTCTTCGGAGAAGGGCGGGATATAAATGGAATTAAAATAAATAAAATAAATAAAATATCTCAGATCTTAATAATTAACTCCAGGCACCCCCCTTCTGAGACACTGACAAATCCATTCTTGCTTTTCCTTAGCAAAGTGTTTGCATCTTGTACCTTCTCATACTTTTGCCTTAGAGCAGGTGTTCTCAACCAGGGGTGCTCACACCCCCTGAGGGTGCGAGACAATATTCCAGGGTGTGTGTGAAAATTTGGGTTTTTAAAATTATTGTATATATGCATAATTCTTTGCCATTATTTCGAACTTTTGTAAGGGGTGTGAGAATATATCAGAAGCATTCTAGGGGTCAGGGTATAGAAAAGGCTGGGAGCCGCTGCCTTAGAGGATTTCCCCTTGTTTAGGTTTTGAAACTATCCTACTTTATTAATCTAAGACTAGTCATAACAAACTGAATTCATCTTGTGTGCTGCTCGACTCTGCTTACTCAAATAAGTCTGCATTTTTCTGCCTTCTAAAATAGAAGTACTTGGAGATTCAAGGGGCCTATTCTAACTTCACAGTGTTTCCACTCAATTTACAGAATAACTTCCATTCCAAAGATTGCATCCATTAGATGCCTCAGAAGAACTGAGGCACAGGCCCCTTCTCACTTCTACTCTTTAAACCTGTTTATTTACTTTATCTCTTCAAATTCAATTGTGAAAAAAGTAAGGTTCTACATTTAGGCAGGAAAAATCAAATGCACAGGTATAGTATAGGTGGTACCTTGCTCAATAGTAGCAACTGTGAGAGGGATCTCGGAGTCCTAGTGGACAATCACTTAAATATGAGCCAGCAGTGTGCTGCAGCTGCCAAAAAAGCCAACACAGTGCTAGGCTGCATTAACAGAGGGATAGAATCAAGATCACGTGAAGTACTAATACCACTTTACAATGTCTTGGTAAGGCCACACCTGGAATACTGCATCCAGTTTTGGTCACCACGATGTAAAAAAGATGTCGAGACTCTAGAAAGAGTACAGAGAAGAGCAACAAAGATGATTGGGGGAGTGGAGGCTAAAGCATATAGGGAACGGTTGCTGGAATTGGGTATGTGTAGTTTAATGAAGAGAAGGGTGAGGGGTGACATGATAGCAGTGTTCCAATACCTCAGGGGCTGCCACAAAGAAGAGGGAGTCAAGCTATTCTCCAAAGCACCTGAAGGCAGGACAAGAAGTAAGGGATGGAAACTAGTCAAGGAGAGAAGCAACCTAGAACTAAGGAGAAACTTCCTGACAGTTAGAACAACTAACCAGTGGAACAACCTGCCTCCAGAAGTGGTGAATGCTCCAACACTGGAGGTTTTTAAGAAGAGACTGGCCAGCCATTTGTCTGAAATGGTATAAGGTTTCCTGCCTGAGCAGGGGGTTGGACTAGATGACCTCCAAGGTCCCTTCCAACATTATTATTATTATTATTATTATTATTATTATTATTATTATTATTATTATTATTGTTGTTGTTGTTGTTGTTGTTGTTGTTTGCAGAGTTGAAATGCAGGAGGGGGAAGCCAATTCCCCAAGTCTTGTTTCACTTGTCTGTTTTCATGGTGGGGTCTGTTTTTAAGATTAAGGTGAAAATAGTAGTAGGAAGCCTTGGAGTGGCAACTTACATCCATTTCAATTCTCAAAATATGTCTCAGAATATATCTCTAAAGAAAACAAGTACACCTTCAACTGTAATCAGATCACTCCAGTTGCATGATAATCACAGGATCGTTTCCATTTGGGCATTTTTTATTTGCTAATCTTCTTTGAAAGATAGATAGACAGTTTTTCTGTTTGGTAATAGTCTTCCATTAAAGTCATTGTTGACTTCCTTTGGTGCAATAAAAAACATTCTGAAATATTGCTGAAACATTCTCTCTCCTTTCAGGTTTGTGTAAATTGCCTCCACCCAAAACCATGATGGAAGAAATCAATGAAAAGAAAAAAAACAAAGTCAACTGGTAAGTCTTTTTATGTAATGAAGACCATGTTGGACCAAATCTCCTTGGCTAGAAAAAAAAATGCACTGCAATTATTAGCTGACTAGCTTCCAACTATGGGAAGAATCCAGAGAAAGAAATATTTTGGGAAATATTAAAAAGGCAGAATATATTTCTCCAAAGGATTTTAAAGGCAGGAACTAACCCTCCCCCCATGTCTCTCTGCCCCAAACAGAAACCAAGTCTGCAGAAATGCAGATGTGATAATCTTGTCAGAAAGATTGGAGTTAGGAAGCTGGGATTAGAAAGAAAGATCCCTAGAATCAACAACCTCTCACACCAAAAGTCTAAAAGTCATCAGGCACAGCCCCAGGGAAGTAGGATATGACCTTTGGGACATAATAGGATTAACCCACCACCATCAGAATACCAGAAAGGCACACTCAGACTCAGGTCACAGTTCATGCCACAGGAACAACTCCAAACAAAAGCCCAAGAAGGTTTGAACACCAACTCCCTACTATATGTGGTCAGTTGTTTTTTTCCAGAACCATCTTTCTGTCTGACTCTCTTCTTCAATAAACTGCAACCTTCTTTCTAAAGCAGTCGCCATGTTGTCTGCTCCCGGCTTGGACTGGACCCTGATGAAGATTTTTCCTTCAACACAGCACATGTTTGAAATTCAGAAAACACTAAAAATTTTATACAGCGTAAACATTGATTGCTAATATTTTTGTATTGCGTGGCAGATAAACTATCTAATCATAAACTAAAGCTGCTTCAAATGAGACAGGAACTAATATCTCTACTAAAGATCTCTTTGTCCAGAACTAAGAGTAATCTGTGTGACATGGATAAATCCTCAGCTAATGGCCTAAGCCTACTACCAGTAGTTCAGGTCATGTGGCTAAGTACTGGGAATATAGTTAAAAAGGCTGGAACCCTACTCCCACCTGGTTTAAGACTCCATGAATTCATAAGTACAAAAAACAAACAAAAGTTTAAAGAAAAAGCAGCTTCAAGCACCTCCCTCCTCATCTGGAGATAGAATCCTTGAAGTTGCACCCTATATTTGTGTCCATGTGTCTAGTGGTGTCTGTAGTTTTGGAGAACTACATCATCTCCCCTTCATGGTGGCACCTCAACCTAGCAAATGACATTTTAGACATTTAAATGTGATTGATTTTTTAAAAAAATTACAATAGATTGAAAAAATGTTTTGAATAAGAGTTAAAAGACCAGATGACTAGATTTAATAAATGGAATATTTAAAGATTAAATATATTCTTAATTATGGTAAAAAAGAATGGAAAAAGTTTGGAAATAAATATGTATTAGCTTAGGGAAAACATGGACTTTCAATAGTATACTATTTTTTTATCCCTCTTTACTCTTGTTCTTTTTTTTTTAGTTTTATTTATTCCTTAAGCCAGGTAAAAGTTATGGGATGGTTTACATGAGAAAAAATAGAATCAAATATTTAAATGTAATTAACTTTGAGAAAATCTTAACCAGTAAGAATGTCTTGAATATTGTGGGAAAAACAAATGTAAACAAGAACTGTAAACGGGATCTATGATGAGGCAACCAGAATGACTAGACAGAAAAGAAATATTATATCAATGTGATTATGATTTGCAGAAATATTAGAAAAAAATTATACTCAATTGTTATCTATCAAAACAATAAGAATTGTATTAACTTAAGGTTGGTAAAAGAGAACATTAAGGGAAGAAGAGGAAATCGTGTAAAGCTATTATGTGGATTATAGTTCATAGAAACCAATTGTTAGCAAATGTTTTTTTAAAATGTAGACCCAGACAATACACTGTTTACTGAATATTAAAGTGATGATGTTAAAAAAATAATAGAATATATTATAAAAAAATAGCTGCCAGTTCTGCCAAAGTGGTGCAAACTTGGCTAAATCCCACCACTGGTCCCTCTTTAAAAATTTTTTACAAAGGAGCAGAGTAGTCCTCACTTCTAAAACAGAAGCAGCTTCTCTTCTTCATTTGGAGATGCTCCAGGGCCTCCCTCACAATCTGGACTAGCATTTTGATTGCTGGAAAAAGTTCTATGTGTGCACAAGGGCCCCTTTCAGATACTGGAAAAACTACCGTAGTTGAAATTGTGCTGCCTTCATACCTCAGTCAGGTGAATTGTGTTGCCTCTGCTGTATGACGCAAATAATGGTATTGCACACATTGCTAAATTCATTTCAAATGGTAAGTATTTCTGCTTATCTAAATTAAATCATAACAAGTACAATATAACATTTCCAAACAGAATTGTAGACATTTTAAGTTTTGGAGGAAGCTAAATATTAATGATCCAGACTCCCCAAGAAAAAGAACAGAATTTTCTATGCCAGGTTTGTATTTTAATTTGCTAGCTGTACATATTTGCTTTTCTCTTCCTTTTCTCCTATTTGATTAAGGTTTGGCTTGTCCTTTGATGAAGTCCTGAAAACAGATTGCCTTGTGTACTGTGATGAACTTGGTTCCTTCATTGGTATTAAACCTAGTGTGCCAGCTCTACTTCTCAAAGATCCCATGCTAGCAATGAAGATTTTCTTTGGCCCCTGCTCCCCCTACCAGTATCGTCTGACTGGACCAGGAAAGTGGGATGGGGCCAGAAATGCCATCCTGAAACAGTGGGAAAGAGTCCTGAAGCCCATAAGAATCCGAGTTGTGGAAGATCCCTTGAATTGCTTCTCTTGCCTATTGAAAGGGCTTGCCATATTTGTTATCTTGGTTGGAATTTACCTCAGTTTCAATTAGTTTTTGCAGACCACTTTGGGACAACCAGGTGCAAATTTCTCTTTTAAAAAGATGTGCTACTCCAGGCACCTCTTCAAAAAGTTAGAGTTCTCTAAATACTATTACAAATGTTAATTTTGAATTTATTTACTTGACCGGATAGTAATCAGATTAATTACATTTGATTTTAGTCAAAAGTAAAAAAAAAGATGTAAATGTTGACCTGACACAGTTAACTATTTTTTGAAGGGCAGCCTTGGTACGCTACACGAAAGGCAGCATCTAGCCATCAGCTTTAGCCATGACATTTTCTTGAGTTTGTTTTAGTCATAATATAAAAAGTCCTGCTAGAATATATAAAAGTTTCAACTGATTGATCTTTCTGTGGCCAGAAAAGTAGGACACGATTAAACTTCCTGTTCCCCAAAGGCCAGTAGTCAGAGCCCTTGTGATTAATACTTATTGATAGAAATACTTTTCACAAGTCTTTCTAATCCCCTTCAAATTCATTCAGATCCACATTGTTTGAGCAAATTCCATATTTCATGTGAAAGATCCCAGTCTGCTTTCTAAAAGCAAAACAACTACATTGCTGTGCTTTGCATTGATCTTATGTCATCTGCAATTCTACTTGCCTAAGAGGTTCTGATACTTGTGCAAGCATCTCTTCCTGCCTGTCATTCCTTCAGGGTAATACAGGCAGGAAACCAAAACATGGGTACGAATGCTACCTTTATTGTAAGGTTACAGTAACAGAGCCTAAAAGCATTTCTCTCCCCTCCCCCACCCTGTGCCCCCCCTTTACTTTCCACAGAATTAGGAAGAGTCCCTTCTGAGATGCTTTTTCCACCTGCATTCCTCATTTGGACTCAAATTTTGTTTATCAGACCATTGTTTAGACTGCAGTTCTTCCTCCTGTCTCGCAAGGTTATTTTCACAGCCTGTCACATCACCCTTCTAGTCAGCACCTGAAAGAATCGGAGGCTTTGGTCATATCTACTACAGGTAGTCCTCAACTTACAAACATTTCTTTAGTGATCATTCGAAGTTACAATGTCACTGGAAACAGTGATTTATTACCGTTTTTCACTCTTAGAACTGTCACAGCATCTTCAAGATTACATGATCAAAATTCGGTCACTTGGCAATTGACATGTTTTATTAATTTTCTATTTTCATAAACAAGTGCTCAATAAACAATGTAATGACTGAGTCCATTAGTGATTCTGTGGTACATATAAGCTTCTTCCAACTAAGTCCAATATTAAACCCGCCAATACATCCTCTCTTCTTTTGGTAATAACCATTTGTCCGCACTAAGCAAATGCAATTCTTATTATTGTTAGTAAATATACAATTGCATATCAACATTTGTTACATTTTTCTAATATCAATAATATCAGTTTAAAATATCTTTTCTAGCCAAAGCATATCTTAATTGTATTTGCACTCAATTTCCACTTATTTAATCCATATCCTATTTTTGCTTTTTTCAATTTTAATTTCATGTTCAAAATATCCCATTCATTTATAATTTCAAAACAAGTTATATTTGGGCAACCAGAAGCATCCCTTATTCAAAGTTCTTAACGTATTCTTATTTCCCTTTTCATACCAAGATATAATATTCTGATTACAAATCCTAACTATCTAGTTATAATAATATTAATATTTCCAACAATTTATTCTTAACCATATTCAAACCTCTAATTAATAATATAGCATCCCTCTAATAGGTCAAAGCTTCTGTTTCCTTCAATCTTACTCTAGCTTTCTTTCTTTGCCAACTAACTTTCCAAGTCAGTGCATTTGGATCATCAAATAATTATTCCTCTATTTTTGTATATATTATTTGAAACAAGAGAAACAGTTTGGTTAAAGTGTTTTGGAAGAGCTAGCCTGTTGATAGTCTTTAAACAGCCTCCCTCCTTTTCCAGTTCCCCACAGTTCTATTAACGAGTTTATCTTCCATTCCATCTGCTCTCCTTCCTTGTCATTCAGTATGTTCTGAAGCCTTGGTTTATAAAATGTTTTTTCCATTTCCAATATTATCATTGTGTCTTCTGAGTTTTCATGTATCTGAGTCTGGTCATTAGTTTCTTCCTTTAGATCGTCAATGTTTGTGTCAGCATTCTCTAGTTTTCCTTCTATTTTCTGGGTTGCTGGTTCCTTCTCTGTAGTTATTTTCTGAGTTTGTAGATTTAAATTATAAAATTGTTCTTTTATCTCCTTTGTGTTATTAACCTGCTCACAATTAGTATTTATGTTCAAAATTTAGACAGGCCAAATTTATATATTATATATTAACACATATATATTTTTTTATTCCTTCCAGATATGTTTGCAACACCAGGACATTAATTTACTCCATAGAACATTATGCTATCTTTTAAAATAATGGAAGCTCATAGAAAATATATGTTTCAGAACTCAGAACCTTGCTTTCAGCATAGTTGAACTTGATCCCTTGGGAAAAGTCTCATGTGGGATATGAAAGCAATATGATTCCTTAACCTGACAACTAACCTTAGAGGTTTCATTTTACTATGATCAGTAATGGATATAGATATATGCAATTTTATGCTACAATTCTCTCAAGGCTCAGTCATCATTGTTAATAATCAGATATAATGGGAACTATACTTTAAAAAATTGTGAAAGTTCAATATGAACTTGTCAAAAATATCAATATTCAGAACTCTTAACTGAAGTTTCATAATCCTATCTTAGATACTAAACTTCATGATATTAGTTTGAATAATCGTGCCTATTAAAACCTCTTTTTCTATTTCCTTTTATATTGGTGCATTCTCCAAAGAAATTCGCTTGCACTACATCAAAAATAATTAAACTTCAACTTCATTACTAGTGCTTGCAGTGAGCGATATAGTTTTACTTCAATTTTGATACTGAACAATTTATTCTCCTTAGATTCCAAGGTATTCAATACCAAAAACTTTCTTCAGTGCCACAATTCAAAGGCACTGATTCTTTAGCCTTTTTGATTGTTAAATTAGTTTTGATATGTTAAATTGATAAGACTGTGGCCTTGACAATAGATACCTTTGCGGTCAAGATATTATGCTTGAGAACTTAAAGGCAGTGGTATGGAAGCCTGCTTGGCACACACAAAAAAGGCAGAGTTAAGATTTTTAAAATGGGTTCTTTTCTTTTGTGATTTATAATGATAGAGCCTAAAATTTCTTTTAATGGGCTAAAGGGAGTCCTTAATAGATATAAATTGATTTTATATTTAGGATTTAGATTTTCAAGGGAAATGAAAATCAGCTATTGGAACATAGTTTTGAATTATACTATAGAACTTGGAATGATGTAATAAAAGATACTTTATTAATAATTAATGAACCACTAAGATGAGAAATAGAATATATTTGTGAAATAAAATAAGAATGTATTTAAGCAATCAATATATGTATTTTAGATATGACAACTACTATATAATGAAATAGGAGAAATTTGGGTTACCCAAAAACTAGGTATTATGGATACTAAAGGCTAATTTAGAGCAATGTAATTGAAATTAGGTAAAATTTAAAAACAGGACATGGTTAAGTATAAGTTAAAATATATTGATAATTGTCTCAACTGACCATGCTATAACTAGAAATGTATTAATTTGATTGTGATATTGTAATTAAGGGAATTGGAGAGGGAATTTTTCCCTATATAACCTGAGATATGTACAAAAAGATTTTGTTATTGGACTTTTGATTACCCAATCACCACGTTGCTTCATAAATATCTGAATGTAAAATTGGAAAATTAATAAAAAATTCAAGTTCTCAAGCATAATATCTTGACCGCAAAGGTACCTATTGTCAAGGCCACAGTCTTATCAATTTAACATATCAAAACTAATTTAAAAAAAAGATATGCTTTGCAAATTGCATTATAAACACTTTAAATAATATCATCTGAAATATATGTTTAATACCATTGATATTTTGCTATCAGATATGCTGTTATAATAAACAAATTGTACTATAAACACGAATAATTTTATATTAACTACATTCACAATTTTAAATGTCATTGCATAATAATTAGCAAGAATTTCTATTCATGATATGAAATAGATGACAAATTTCAAAAGGAAAAAATGTTACACCAGAGCACAAAATGGGAGCGACGGGGACCCTACACCACCAGGCTGAAGATTTGCCTATCAGCAAAGAGGGAAAAGAAGAACTAAAGCACATCAAAGAAGCCCTCAGAACTTGTGCCTATACCAACTGGGCCTTCATCAAATCCAGAAAAAGATCAGCAAGAGTTCCTCCATAACAGAAAAAAAAAGAGAACAAACAAAGCAACAATGTCACTCCATACATTGCAGGAATACCTGAAAAGCTCAGGAGGATTTTCAACCAACATAACATGCATACACACTTAAACCCAAGAATACACTAAGACAGAAGCTTGTTCATCCGAAGGATAAAACACCCAGACACAAATTGAGCAATGTGGTATATGAAAGACAATGCAATGAGACGTATGCAGATCTGTACATTGGAGAAACAAAACAATCATTTCACAAAGGCATGGTAGAACGTAGGAGAACAAATTCATCAGGACAAGATTCAACTGTTCATTTGCATTTGAATGACAAAGGCCACTCTTTTGAAGACAGCAAAGTCCACATTCTGGACAGAGAACCACTTGAAAGAGGGGTAAAAGAGGCCATCTATGTTAAAACTGAACAGTCCTCTCTCAACAGAAGGAGAGAGATAAGATACCACCTACTGGTATCTCCTGTTTACCACACAGTCCTTTCAGCAGTTTCAAGAGAGGGCTTCACACACCCATTTGCACTCTGATTCAGGTGTCCCTGAGGGCACAGATTAACCCCCAAGTGGCCTGAATGACTTTCAGAGAGCTAATGATTGACCTTCACAGTGCCAAACTCCAGATGACTACAAGGAATATAAATCCTTCCATCATCGAGGCAGAACCAAAAAAAGTTTCTCGGATGAGAAGCGAAATGTCTTCAAGGAAAAACAAAGAAAATCCAGTTGCCTTTCAAAAAAAGCACCTTTTGGGACAACCCTGACCTGGATGACTGAGAATCTCCATAGACATTCATTAAATGTTGTAAGACTGTTGTAAATCAAACACTAGCCATATATACAGTGAACATAAGAGCTATTCAACAATTGCAGGAAGAGACATCTGGAAATGCAATCAGAATGGTACATTCTGTCCCTTCCCATAAGCTCTCCAAGCAGAAACGTTTCACTATGATGAAAGCACGTTTTCATTTTCCTGTAATCTGATGTTTTGCTGGTTCTTTGCAATCTTTAAATGCATACTGGTTATGAGGACTATCAATGCTTCTGTAAACGATGCTTTCTGTGCAGATTGCCACCTCCTTTTTTTTTAAAGGAAAGGGATTTAAATAATTTTTAAGATGTTAGGTAGGGAGCCTAGTGGGTGCAAACGTCCATGAGCAAATGGTGATCTACAAGAAGAAAATTGCTTGTTCTCTCCCACTAACAAGGAAAAATGCAGTGCAATTCAGCAAGAAAATATTCCTGGGAGACCACAATACTTGTGGATGATCTTCGAACATGAGTAGTGCAACTCTCAGTAACTTTTGATAACTTCAACATATAATAAACAATAGTGGTAAGCACATGTATCAAACTAACTTCCTGGTCCATGGAGGAATTGAGGCACTGTTTTACAGTAACGTTCCTGCTTGAAAGGGAGATTTTGGGGAGCAGAAGAGAGGTTGTATCAAAAGTCTTCCATCGTGTTGTACCATAGAGGTCAACTCTGACACCCTTATTTAGCATTAATATGAAGTTAATTTGTATCATCAATAAACAGATAATATCCAGTTGAATATCACAACCTTGGACCAAGAAAAAGAATGCATACAGTACGTAGATGGTCTGGAGGTGTCTGGAGACAATGGTTCTGGTTTGGGAAGAAAGGCTCAGATTTAATCCCAGCACTACAGAATCCCACTAATTTGCCCTTCTTTGTGTGAAATGTTCATAATCTGGGACTTGCCCTGGAAACAAGACTGAGGATGATCACTTATCTCTCATGCACCATTTCAACCTTTTCTAGGTGTCACAATATCTGGAGCATTCAAAATCTGAGCCTTGCAAATAAGCCCACTGATGCTACTCAGATAATATCGGCCTGCTGCAAACATTTGCAAGAGAAAAGCATGAACCATATCTCTGTTTGGGGCGGTTACAAGTCAAATACAAGTTATGATTTGTGTAGGGAAATCAATTATGTAAATACACCAGTAAAACTCTTTATGTAGACATTGCTGGAACATTTGTTTTAAAGTAAAGTTGAAGAGGGGAAAGATGAAGCAGGTAGAAAGTGCTTCCTATTAAAATGAGAGTTTGGGATTAATGAAAACACTGCAAAGTTTAATAAACCTCTGCACAAACTTTCCCCACAACTGTGGCGGATTGTGCAATGCTGCCTTCTATAAAGCTGTGTGAGGAGAGTCTGCTGTTTTCAGTAAAATTTGCTGATTAAAGAGAAAAGGAGAAAACATGCCTCTCGATTAACACATCTATTTAAGGTATGTACAATAATTTTCTTTTCTCCCACCCAAAAAAAAGCAGCTACTGGAGGGAACATTTTCACTGTCTTCTCTATCCCTCCACCCCCCCCCCCCCCCGCAAATTTCTTTTCCTCTCTTTCTTTCTGTTCTTAATTCCTGCCAGATGAGTCAAAGTCCTTCGGACAGCATAAATACAAGTGATTTCTCTTTTCCTCCTTAGTGCCTCCTCCACAGTTTAACTTTTAGAAATGCTCCATTCATGCTGCTGCAAAGAAAAAAATCTGGAACATTTTTGTTTCTTAACCACAGTAGCAACAACAATTTTTTTTATTGAAAAGTTTTAAAATACATTTTAAAAACATAAACTCCCTCCCTCCCCCTCCCCCTCCCCCCCACTTCCCCTCCCTCCCCCCCACTTCCCCGAGCTGAATACAGGGTATTAACTTTTACAAACTTAAGCTAAAATATGCTAACTAACTTAAAAAAACACTTTAAATTCTATCGTGCTTTTGTTGTTGTCAGCTGCGAAGTCGTGTCCGACTCATCGCGACCCTATGGACAATGTTCCTCCAGGCCTTCCTGTCTTCTACCATCTTCTGGAGTCCATCTAAGCTCACGCCTACTGCTTCAGTGACTCCATCCAGCCACCTCATTCTCTGTCGTCCCCTTCTTCTATTGCCCTCGATCTTTCCCAGCATTAGGCTCTTCTCCAGTGAGTCCTTCCTTCTCATTATTTGATTTTTAGCTTCAGGATCTGGCCTTCTAAAGAGCAGTCAGGATTGATCTCCTCTAGGACTGACCAGTTTGATCGCCTTGCAGTCCAAAGGACTCGCAGGAGTCTTCTCCAGCACCATAGTTCAAAGGCCTCAATTCTTTGGCGCTCAGCCTTTCTTATGGTCCAACTTTCACTGCCATACATTGCAACTGGGAAGACCATAGCCTTGACTATACGCACTTTTGTTGACAGGGTGATGTCTCTGCTTTTTAGTGTGCTGTCTAGATTTGCCATGGCTTTCCTTCCCAGGAGCAAGCGTCTTTTAATTTCTTGGCTACAGTCCCCATCTGCAGTGATCTTGGAGCCCAGGAAAACAAAATCTGTCACTACCTCCATTTCTTCCCCATCTATTTGCCAGGAATTGAGAGGGCCAGATGCCATGATCTTGGTTTTCTTAATGTTAAGTTTCAACCCAAGTTTTGCACTCTCCTTCTTCACCCGCAACAAGAGGCTCTTTACTTCTTCTTCACTTTCTGCCATTAGAGTGGTATCATCTGCGTATCTTAGGTTGTTGATATTTCTTCCAGCAATCTTAATTCCAACTTTTGATTCATCTAGCCCTGCCTTTCTCATGATGTGCTCTGCATATAAGTTAAATAGGCAGGGCGACAGTATACAGCCTTGCCGGACTCCTTTCCCAATTTTGAACCAATCAGTGGTTCCGTGTCCAGTTCTCACTGTTGCTTCTTGACCCGCATATAGGTTTCTCAAGAGACAAATAAGATGGTCTGTTACTCCCATCTCTTTAAGAACTTGCCACAGTTTGTTATGATCCACACAATCAAAGTCTTTAGCATAGTCAATGAAGCAGAAGTAGATGTTTTTCTGGAACTCTCTAGCTTTCTCCATGATCCAGTGTATGTTAGCAATTTGATCTCTAGTTCCTCTGCCTCTTCGAAATCCTGCCTGTACTTCTGGTAGTTCTCGATCCACATACTGCTGGAGTCTAGCTTGTAGAATTTTAAGCATAACTTTACTAGCATGAGAAATGAGTGCAATGGTGCGATAGTTTGAACATTCTTTGGCACTGCCTTTCTTTGGAATTGGAATGTAAACTGATCTTTTCCAATCCTGTGGCCACTGTTGAGTTTTCCAAATTTGCTGGCAAATTGAGTGTAGCACTTTTACTGCATCGTCTTTTAAGATTTTGAATAGCTCAGCTGGAATACTGTCACCTCCACTAGCTTTGTTGTTGCTCAGGTTTTCTAAGGCCCACTTCACTTCGCATTCTAGGATGTCTGGCTCGAGGTCAGTGACCACCTCATTGTGATTATCAGGGACCTTAAGCTCATTCTTGTATAGTTCTTCTGTGTAATTTTGCCACCTCTTCTTAATCTCTTCTGCCTCTGTTAGGTCCCTGCCATTTTGGTCCTTTATCATGCCCATTTTTGCATTAAATATATACCCCTAAATATTTAATCTTTTTAACAATTTCAAATCCTGTTAATTTTCCTAGGACTTCCTTTTGTTCTATAGTCATATTTTTAGACAATATTTTAGTTTTTTGCCTATTTATCTTAAATCCAGAAACTTTTCCATATTGCAAAATTATCTCCATCAAATCTACAACCGACAAAGTCGGTTGACTTAATGTAATAACCAAGTCATCCACAAACGCCCTTAATCTATAGTCTTGATCTTTTATTTTAATTCCCTTTATCTTATTTGAATCACGTATCTTGATCAATAATATTTCCAATGTTAAAACAAACAACAAAGGTGACAACGGACATCCCTGTCTTGTACCTTTTCAATTTTACAAGCTTCTGTTAAACTACCATTAATTATTATTTGAGCTGTTTGTTTCTGATATATTGCCCTAATAGGTTGTAAAAACCTATCCCCAAACTCCATCTTCTCCAATACTTTAAATAAAAATTGCCAATTTAATTGATCAAAGGCCTTTTCAGCATCCAAAAAAATCAGGGCCACAGGGACTTGATTATTTTTTCCAAAAATTCTAATAAATTTACAATATGTCTCACATTATTTTTCATTTGTCTACCACTTATAAATCCTGTTTGACCACTATGAATCTTTTGCTGCATAACCTTCATTAATCTATTTGCTAAAATTTTAGCAAATATCTTATAATCAGTATTTAAAAGCGATATTGGTCTGTAATTTTTAGTTTGAGTAAGATCTTGATCTTCCTTTGGAATTAACGTTATAAAAGCTGTTTTCCATGAAGGAGGCACTTCTCCTCCAGACTGAATTGTTCTAAATAATTCTTTTAGAGGTTCCACCATTTCTATTTGTAAGTTTTTATAATAAATGGCTGTCAAACCATCTGTTCCAGGTGCCTTACCCACTTTTAATTGTTTAATTGCTAAAATAATTTCTTCAACAGTTATCAATTGATTCATTCCTTCCCTTTGCTCTTGTGCAAGTACAGGGATATTCACACCTTGTAAATATCTATCTATATCTAAACCTTGAGTTACATCCCTAACATATAATTTGGAATAAAAGCAACAACAAATTTTAACTTTTGTTCCTTTGTTTGGCCTGTGCTTGTGATTAAATCTCATGTCCAAAACATTTTTGCCCAAAGGCAGATAAATTTGCACAGGCAGGTTCTGCAAAAATTTATTAATCAACAATTCTGTTCCATGAATATTGCACAGATTATCCTGCAGAATGCATTTAAAAGATACCCTTGTGATCACAAAACGAGGTGGGCAAAAACTTTTTAGGAAACAAAATAAATGAGTTCAAACTGTTATAAAAACAGGAAGTAGTATCATATGAATATGCTTTTATTTGCAAAAAGTATGCTCAGAAAGCAACTTCAGAAATAAGTTATGGGAAAAACATACTTTAGCCCAGGGGTCCCCAACCCCTGGTCCGTGGACCAGTACTGGGCCGCAGCATGCCAGCAACTGGTCCGCACAAACGAAGTCCCCATCCACGGGATGCAGACAGCATGCAAAACTACACCCCCTCCAGTCCATGGAAAAACCTCTCTCCACAGAACTGGTCCCTGGTGCCCCAAAAGATTGGGGACCTCTGCTTTAGCCCTAGGACAAAAGCATACTTTAGCCCTAGGACAAATCCACATGAGAGTTTTATATACTCTTTCAACTGGTTTTGAGAGGCAAGAAGCATTTTCCCTGCACTCTAGATTTTAGCCGCAATACTGTATTGAAAACAAGTCCATACGCTGCATCTCTGGATATGTTGGCAGCTGAGAAAAGGAGAGTTTGTAAAAAGAAAGGCAGAGTTGCAAAAAAGTAAAAATCGCAGGTTGTTGTAGAAGAAACAAAAATGAGCCCAAATTGTTTTTGTGCAAGACAGAATATTTGTGATAGTCTGCAATTTACTTCCTGGTCAGCATTTAATCTCTACAAATTAAATACAAAATATTTAACCATTCTATAGTTGCTTGGGGAAGGGAAATGTTCTGCTGAGAAATAAATTTTGCATTTTTTTTAGCAGCACCCTTTCCTGATTCTTTTTTATTTTATTTTGCAAAATTCAAAATAAGTTCACCATACTTCTAAATGTGCACAGGTACATGTAGACTAGTGTATGTAAATGTACGCCATATAATTTGGTTTGCCTTTCTCAAAATGTGCAGGCTGCAGTTTCATTATGAACTCCTCCACTCAAAAAGGCAGAGAAATGTACAAAAGAAGGAACTTGTATTGCTTTGCTTGTGGAATTACTGTATTAGAATCAAAGCTAAAGAAACTGCCCTCTGTCTTTGACCATATCAATTACCTGTCAGGTTAGTTGACACATCATGCTAAGTAAAACAAAATTTGTTTGTTGTGGCTCATCTAGAACTGTCATGCCTTCCTCTGACAAATCCTCAAATGAAGAAGGAGAAGAACTACTGAAATGAGGCCCACAAGAAATAATCAAGGCACAGTTACCAATTCAAGCTGAGGCTGGACTGTGCAATGTTCCTCCAGGTGAAGGGAATTAATCCAGAATCTACTAAGTGCTGGATTTATTCCCAGACAAAACTGATGCTTGCAGAGAATACACAGGAATAGGAGAAAGACTAATGCTTAGGGCAGGGGTAGGCAACCTTGGCTGTTTTATGATTCGTGGACTTCAACTCCCAGAATTCCTGAGCCAGCCATGCTGAGGGGTAAGGGAGAGGTTTCCAAGCTGAGCCATGCTGGCTCAGGAATTCTGGGAGTTGAAGTCCATAAAAGAGCCAAGGCTGCCTACCCCTGGCTTAGGGAGTGCAGGAAAGTCACTCACATCTTCCCCGAGTAGTATAGGGTTCTTTCAAGTGCAGGGGATTGGACTAGATGACCTCCAAGGTGCCTTCAAACTCTATTATTGTTACATCATGTGATGAAGTTCCTGTGATTCTTGGTTACCTGTTGAGTTTCTCTGTAGTAACAAGTCAGTCCTGACAAACTACATTCACTGCCATTGATCCTGCTTTTACCATCAACTTTCACCTTCGATACAGCTCCTCCTTCTCTAGAAATAAAGAATTAAAACTGCCATACTAAGGCAAAATACCAACCACATTATGGAGTTTGGAAAGCTGTGCCAAAGCAGCAAGTGATGACTTTATTTTTTATTTTTTTTAATTCCATTTATATCCCACCCTTCTCCAAAGACTCAGGGCTTACAAGCTTAGCAGTAGCCTTCATTCTATGTATATGCCTGCTTATTAGGGCTTTCACACACACCCCAAGCGGCATTATTACAAAGTCAGCTTAATTGCCCCCAACAATCTGGGTCCTCATTTTACCTACCTCGGAAGGATGGAAGGCTGAGTCAACCTTGAGCCTGGTGGGATGCGAACCTGCACTAATTGCAGGCAGCTGGTGTTACTTAAGGAGGCATTAGCCCACTGCTCCACCAAGGCTCTTTATTGACTTATTCAATAACTAGTGGTTTAAAAATAAAAATAGCGTGATCTGGCAATGTAACCACTTTGGTTAACTTGACTTAAAATGCTATATTGTGACACCATTCACTTTTTTTATTTTTACTTTGCTGTTTTCATGACTGAACACCCCCACCCCAATAACCAATAGAATCTGGAATCCCTGTATTCTCCATATTTATTCTTAGCATTATTATGAGTGTCTCTGACCCTGCATGGAGGAATGTTGTTCAGGACTGAAAAATAGCTTTTATCCGTGGGCTGTTAGGCTTTTAAATGGGACATAATCTTATGCAGAATTGACTTGGGAGGCCAGTGTGTGGTGTAGTTGGTTCACATGGTGTGGTGGGATGGAGGGTTTGTTGTCACTGTGTGTTGGGGGGAGAGAGCACAGGGGGAGGCTCAGCTAATCTCAATGTACACATGTTGTACTTTGACAATAAAGGTTTATTATTATTATTAAAATGGAGAGTATTAACAAAGCTCTGGTGATTAAGGAGGCAAGAGAGCCTACTGCCTTGTCGTGGCGAAGGGGCTTGCGTAATTCAATGAAGCTATGAGCTATGCCGTGCAGGGCCACCCAAGACGGACAGGTCATAGCTGAGAGTTCTGACAAAACGTCATCCACTGGAGAAGGAAATGGCAACCCACTCCAGTATCTTTGCCATGAAAACCCTATGGACAGTACCAAAAGGCAAAACGATATGATGCTGGAAGATGAGCCCCTCAGGTCGGAAGGCGTCCAATATGCTACTGGGGAAGAGCAGAGGGCTAGTACTAGTAGCGCCAGAAAGAATGAAGCGACTGGGCCAAAGCCGAAAGGACGCTCAGCTGTGGATGTGTCTGGTGGTGAAAGGAAAGTCCAATGCTCTAAAGATTTTTTCTCCATAGGAACCTGGAATGTAAGATCCATGAATCAAGGAAAGCTGGACGTGGTCAAACAAGAGATGTCAAGACTGAACATCGACATCTTAGGTATTAGCGAACTAAAATGGACAGGAATGGGTGAATTTAATTCAGATGACCATCAGGTATACTACTGCGGGCAAGAATCCCTCAGAAGAAATGGAGTAGCCTTCATAGTCAATAAAAGAGTAGGAAAATCAATACTGGGATACAATCCTCAAAATGACAGAATGATCTCAGTTCGAATCCAAGGGAAACCATTCAATATCACAGTAGTCCAAGTCTATGCCCCAACCACCAGTGCTGAAGAGGATGAAATTGACCGGTTCTATGAAGCCCTACAGCACCTTATAGAAGTAACACCAAAAAATGATGTCCTTATCATCATGGGGGATTGGAATGCTAAAGTAGGAAGCCAAAAGATAACTGGAATAACAGGCAAGTTTGGCCTTGGAGTACAAAATGAAGCAGGGCACAGGCTGATAGAATTTTGTCAAGAGAATACAATGGTCATAGCAAATACTCTTTTCCAACAACCCAAGAGACGGCTCTACACATGGACATCACCAGACGGTCAACACAGAAATCAGATTGACTATATGTTCTGCAGCAAAAGATGGAGAAGCTCTATACAGTCGGTAAAAACAAGACCAGGAGCTGACTGTGGCTCAGACCATGAGCTTCTCCTTGCAAAGTTTAGGCTTAAACTGAAGAAAGTAGGGAAAAGCACTAGGCCACTCAGGTATGAATTAAATCATATCCCTGTTGAATATACAGTAGAGGTGACAAATAGATTTAAGGAATTAGATTTGATAGACAGAGTGCCTGAAGAACTATGGACAGAGGTTCGCGACATTGTACAACAGGTAGCAACCAAAACCATCCCAAAGAAAAAGAAATGCAAGAAAGCAAAATGGCTGTCTAAGGAAGCTTTACAAATAGCTGAGGAAAGGAGGAAAGCGAAAGGCAAGGGAGAAAAAGAAAGATATGCCCAACTGAATGCAGAATTCCAGAGAATAGCTAGAAGAGATAAGAATGCCTTCTTAAATGAACAGTGCAAAGAAATAGAAGAAAACAATAGAATAGGGAGGACCAGAGATCTTTTCAAGAAAATTGAAGAGATGAAGGGAACATTCCATGCAAAAATGGGCATGATAAAGGACCAAAATGGCAGGGACCTAACAGAGGCAGAAGAGATTAAGAAGAGGTGGCAAAATTACACAGAAGAACTATACAAGAATGAGCTTAACGTCCCTGATAATCACAATGAGGTGGTCACTGACCTCGAGCCAGACATCCTAGAATGTGAAGTGAAGTGGGCCTTAGAAAAGCTGAGCAACAACAAAGCTAGTGGAGGTGACAGTATTCCAGCTGAGCTATTCAAAATCTTAAAAGACAGTGCAGTAAAAGTGCTACACTCAATTTGCCAGCAAATTTGGAAAACTCAACAGTGGCCACAGGATTGGAAAAGATCAGTTTACATTCCAATTCCAAAGAAAGGCAGTGCCAAAGAATGTTCAAACTATCGCACCATTGCACTCATTTCTCATGCTAGTAAAGTCATGCTTAAAATCCTACAAGCTAGACTTCAGCAGTATGTGGATCGAGAACTACCAGAAGTACAGGCAGGATTTCGAAGAGGCAGAGGAACTAGAGATCAAATTGCCAACATACGCTGGATCATGGAGAAAGCTAGGGAGTTCCAGAAAAACATCTACTTCTGCTTCATTGACTATGCTAAAGCCTTTGATTGTGTGGATCATAACAAACTGTGGCAAGTTCTTAAAGAGATGGGAGTACCAGACCATCTTATTTGTCTCTTGAGAAACCTATATGCGGGTCAAGAAGCAACAGTGAGAACTGGACACGGAACCACTGATTGGTTCAAAATTGGGAAAGGAGTCCGGCAAGGCTGTATACTGTCGCCCTGCCTATTTAACTTATATGCAGAGCACATCATGAGAAAGGCAGGGCTAGATGAATCAAAAGTTGGAATTAAGATTGCTGGAAGAAATATCAACAACCTAAGATATGCAGATGATACCACTCTAATGGCAGAAAGTGAAGAAGAACTAAAGAGCCTCTTGTTGCGGGTGAAGAAGGAGAGTGCAAAAGTTGGGTTGAAACTTAACATTAAGAAAACCAAGATCATGGCATCTGGCCCTCTCAATTCCTGGCAAATAGATGGGGAAGAAATGGAGGTAGTGACAGATTTTGTTTTCCTGGGCTCCAAGATCACTGCAGATGGGGACTGTAGCCAAGAAATTAAAAGATGCTTGCTCCTGGGAAGGAAAGCCATGGCAAATCTAGACAGCACACTAAAAAGCAGAGACATCACCCTGTCGACAAAAGTGTGTATAGTCAAGGCTATGGTCTTCCCAGTTGCAATGTATGGCAGTGAAAGTTGGACCATAAGAAAGGCTGAGCGCCAAAGAATTGAGGCCTTTGAACTGTGGTGCTGGAGAAGACTCCTGCGAGTCCCTTGGACTGCAAGGCGATCAAACCGGTCAGTCCTAGAGGAGATCAATCCTGACTGCTCTTTAGAAGGCCAGATCTTGAAGCTAAAACTCAAATACTTTGGCCACCTAATGAGAAAGAAGGATTCACTGGAGAAGAGCCTAATGCTGGGAAAGATCGAGGGCAATAGAAGAAGGGGACGACAGAGAATGAGGTGGCTGGATGGAGTCACTGAAGCAGTAGGCGTGAGCTTAAATGGACTCCAGAAGATGGTGGAAGACAGGAAGGCCTGGAGGAACGTTGTCCATAGGGTCGCGATGAGTCGGACACGACTTCGCAGCTAACAACAACACACAATATAAACAGTGCTTGAATTTACCAAACTAACAGGTAAAGGTAAAGGTAAAGGTAAAGGTAAAGGTAAAGGTTCCCCCGCACATCCGTGCTAGTCATTTCTGACTCTAGGGGCCGGTGCTCATCTCCGTTTCAAAGCCGAAGAGTCAGCGCTTGTCCGAGGACATCTCCGTGGTCATGTAGCCGACATGACTGGACGCCAAAGGCACACAGAACGCTGTTACCTTCCCACCGTAGTGGTCCCTATTTTTCTACTTGCATTTTTACGTGCTTTCGAACTGCTAGGTTGGCAGAAGCTGGGACGAGTAACAGGTGCTCACTCTGCTACGCGGCACTCGGGATTTGACCTGCCAAACTGCCGACCTTCTGATTGACAAGCTCAGTGTCCTAACCCACTGAACCACCGCGTCCCTTTTAACTAACTAACAGGTACTTGCTGGCAAAGATATATACTTAAGGGAGAGAGAGAGAAATGCTTCTTGCTTATGCAACTTTACAAGGAAACTGTAAAAGTATAGCTACAGAATTATAACCTTTGTACTTTGTGTCCAGCAGATAGTAGTGCGTGAATTATTACAGGGCAACTTTCTAGCTGCCTCTTCAGAAAAGCCTCTATCCTGTCACCAAGCTATGGGACGAAAAGTGGCAATTATTGGGGCAGGAGTGAGCGGGCTGGTCTCTATCAAGTGCTGCCTAGAGGAAGGACTGGAACCCACCTGCTTTGAAAAAAACGATGTCATTGGAGGGCTTTGGCAATTCACAGTGAGTAGCACTAATTCAAATTTAAAATTCTGAACAAAAACATCAAACTGTAGGAATTCTACAAGCATTAACAGAGAAGAACTTTACATGAATCCAAAGATTCTGGAATTTGAGATTTTGTTTTTCCTTTTCTGTGTGTTGTGGGGCCTGTTTTGCTCATTCCATCAGAGAAAAATGTGGGGCCATTAAACTAAAATGCAGGTAGTCCTTGACTTCCAACAGTTCACTTAATGACCGTTCAAAGTTACAAAGGCAATGAAAAAAATTACTTACGACCGTTTTCAGTTACAACCTTTGAAGAATCCCCATGGTCATGTGATTATTTATTTATTTTATTTATTTATTTTATTTAGTTATATTTATATACCGCCCTATTCCCTGAGGACTCAGGGCGGTTTACAGGGAATTAAAAATCCAAAATACAAAAATTAAAAACCCAATTAAAAATATTAAATTAACCCTGTAGTCAGTTAAAAAACCCCAAATTAAAATTTCCTCCTCAGTCTGGGCCCGAGAGCTCGAAGAGCCAGGTCTTCAGGCCCCGGCGGAATGATCGGAGGTCGGGGGCAGTCCTCAGCTTCACCGGCAGCTGGTTCCAGAGGGCAGGCGCTCCCACCGAGAAGGCCCTATCCCTGGGTGTCACCCGCCGGCAATCTCTCACCGGCGGAACCCTGAGCAGACCCTCCCTGTGGGAGCGCACTGGGCGAAGGGCGTTTGATGCCGGCAGCAGGTGTTCCCTCAAATAACCCGGACCCAGGCCATGTAGGGCTTTATAGGTGATAACCAGCACCTTGAATTATTATAAGGTTTTTCAGCTCAGAATCCAAATAAATCCCAATGAGACTCTGAACACGAAGCCTCTGGATCAGAACACAGCTTTTTTTTCTTTTGATGGAGTAAAGAATATATGCTGGGCACTCCACTCATCATAAGGTTTCTGTGCATCTAAAAAGTTACTTTGAATCTCCTTATCTATCCTGGCATTACACTTCTGTATCTCTAAGTTTGAACACACAATTGCACAATAGCTGGCAATGAGCACATTAACTTTGTTACTTTGCAAGCTGGTAGAGAGCTGTTATATTTTAAAGCCACAGCAGAGAAATGAGAAGGGAAAGATTTACAATCCAAAGAGTGGGTGTGGGGGGGGGGACGAGGGAAGTGTTGCAATTTCTTATACATAAAAGATTATATTTTGAAAGATTATACTTGGCTAAATCTCTACATGATCAAAATTCAGATGCTTGGCAACTGGTTCATATTTATGACCTTTTGCTGTGTCCTGGGGTCATGTGATCACATTCTGCGAGCTTTCAACAAGCAAAGTCAATGGGGAAGCAACCAGGTTACTAACTTAGGAACTGCAGTGATTCACTTAACAAGTGTGGCAAGAAAAGTCGTAAAATGGGGCAAAACTCACTTAACAAATGTCTCATTTAACAACAGAATCTTTGGGGTCCATTGTGGTGGTAAGTCAGGGAGTACCGCAACTGTTTCGTCTTCTAGGTCAGAGCTTTTCAACCAGTGGTATGCATATTACCGGTGGTACTTTGGCCCCTGGCAGGTGGTATGTGACTGTCCTAGAGAACTGGGTGCTTGCCCTCCATTGCCCAGGGCTCTGGACAGCCCGCACCACCATCTGGGAATCCCCCATGTGGCCCAAGAGGGACGGTGATCCCCCCACAGCCCTGCCTCCCCCCCACAGGCTCCCCCCAACCCGAGTGATGTTGAGCTGGCCATGCCCCCCCAGCCATTGATTTTGCTTGTCAAAAGTTTGAAAAAGGGGATCACATGACCCTGGGACACTGTGACCATCATAAGTATGAATCAGTTGCCAAGCATCCAAACATAAATCATGTGACTCTGGGGATGCTGCAATGGTCATAAGTGTGAAAAATGGTGATAAGTCATATTTTTCAGTGCCGCTGTAACTTTGAACAATCACTAAGTAAACTGTTGTAAGTCGGGGACTACTTGTACTTTGTCAATTTTTTTTCCTTTTGGGGGCTGGGGTGTCATCACGTTTTTGACACCTTGCTAGGTGACTGGTGGTACTCGAATATTGCCGTATCCTAAAAGTGGCACAATCGGTGAAAATGTTGAAAAGCCCTGCTCTAGAGATCATGTTGCAATGATTAAAGTATTTTTTAAAACAATAGCCATAAAATAATAGGAAAATTCTATAGACTGAAAACAAAGCAAGAGATAATCTTGCTCCGAGCAATTCTAAGCTGCTCTTGTTAAGTTATAAGCTGACGTGAGGAAAGATATATATGTTTTCTGAGGTTTTCGCGGGTGTAGGAGCAACGTTTCGACGGAATCCCATCCGTCATCCTCAGGCTGGTGGCTTCAGCTTCCTTCTTCTGGGAGAAGCATGTTGTAGTGGCTGTTTGTTCCTCTTTTACAGCCACTACCACATGCTTCTCCCAGAAGAAGGAAGCTGAAGCCACCAGCCTGAGGATAACGGATGGGATTCCGTCGAAACGTTGCTCCTACACCTTCAATTCTACGCGGGGAAAAAACCCGAATGACCAAAGATCCATATATACATATACATATACATATATATATATATATATATATATATATATATATATATATATATATATATACATATATATATATATATATATATATATATATATATATATATGTATATGTATATGTATATGTATATGTATATGTATATGTATATGTATATGTATATGTATATGTATATGTATATGTATATGTATATGTATATGTATACACACATATACATATATATATATATACATATATATACATATATATATATATATACATATATATATACATATATATATACATATATATATACATATATATATATACATATATATATACATATATATATACATATATATATATATATATATATATATATATATATATATATATATATATATATATATATATATACACATAAATATATATATATACATACAAGAAAGCAATGTCTAACTACTGACACTTGATGTCGGAAGGATACAAGGGTGGCACCAAGACAGGCAGACCAAAGAAAAGGAAAATAAGTGACAGATGAAGCTGCGGGAGGTACGGAGAAAAAAGATGGAGGAAGCATTACAAGCAACTCTTTAAGAATGCTGTCCTGCTGCCAAATGCAACCAGGATTTCTGCATGTCTTTCTTGGATGGGAAGTAAAATATCTGCACCTTGTCCAAAGAGCAGATATCTATCACTTCCATCCAGAGATCGGCCCAATCCTGCCAGCTCAATCAGAGAAGACAATAATACGTGGTCCAGCCCCTTCAGGAGATTATCATCCCTGCAGGTGGTTTTCCATGGATTTTGTTTACTCCAGACATTAGACTCAGGTGAAAAGCAGGCTGAGCAGCTGGCTGGGACTATTTCCAAAGTCGGCAGGGAGATAAGAACCCCGAATTGCATGCAGGCAGTCTGTAAAAAAAAATATCAGGAGACATTTTTTAGCTAAGCATTGTTGGTGTTTTTAACTGAATTTTCCATTGTATCTGCCTGTGGAAAAGTCTTAGCCTAGCTCACCAGAAGAAGTGAGACTAGTTTTATCAAACAATGAGGAATCAATACTCTACATATTGTAATTCCTATGGACTTTAGCACCTTCACATGCTAAGACCTGTTCGAATGTGGGTTGGGCATACAAAAAAATAAAATAAAATTTAAAATATAATTTAAATAATAATAAATTATTTTTTTTAATAAAACACCCAAAAGGCAGATTAAATGGATCGCTAAGTCTTTTTTGGCTGTCAGTTTTCTATGTTTTTATAATGAAGTTCAAGATATATGCATTTAAGTGGTTGTAGGCACATTGACCTCACCACATAGCTGTTTGATAGATTGAGTCCCATACACATGAAACTGCACATGTATGATATATACTCTCAGATGATGGTGCGTAAGTAGGAGATATTAAAATTTCCTACTATCATATTTTACTAGCATAGCTTACATACATTAAAACTCTTTTGTAACCTTTCCTGTTTGATGAAGCACAAAGAAACAAGGCATTCTATAACCAGGCATTCTCTGCTTACAGAAGAAGCTAGATATTCCCAGGATGGATTAATTATATCGGCTCCAATGCATATCCCCAAACTACCTACCTCATTCTGGGAATTACCTTTTCACAGATAGCAAGCATGATGTTTATGGACAATCAGTATGTCACAGAAACCTTTATTGTGCTCTCAAGTCTCCCTGTACCAAAAAGTGTCCTTTGGAATGTTAAAATGAAAAAAATATGAATACACAAACATGTATCTAATTAAAATATGATAGTAGAATAACATGAAAATCCAAGGTCATTTTATTTATTTCTTCATTATTTGCTAATTACATTTATATGCCACTCACTTTGCTGTCCAAAGGGGCTCTGGACAGCTAAGGTCATTAAAATAAAGGTAGCTAGATATCAGTGGTCAACAGAATTAAATAAAACCAGATATATCCCATGGCTAAAACCTAACAACATTTAAATAGTAGGTTGCATTGCAAAACACTTTCAAAAATGATTTTAAAGGCTTATAAACATTTTACTATACTTCATATATGCTACCATTGTACAGGACATTCCTGAAAAGGGAAGGACCAATGTTTACAGATCTGTGGTGAGCAACACATCCAAAGAAATGAGCTGCTTCAGTGACTTCCCATTTCCAGAAAACTATCCTAACTATCTGCATCACTCCTTAGTCCTGGAGTACCTCAAGGATTACGCTAAATATTTCCACCTTCTGGACTGCATTCAGTTTAAGGTGAGCGGGAAATAGGTATTTCTGCAACAGTCAGAATGAAAAGGACTGTAAATGTTAAGTGACATTTCAACCACTGTGATAGGTTATAAATATTAGAATTCCACTATATTAGAGAGATTCCATAGAACCACAGTATCATAGGGCTGGAAGGGACATGCTCTAGCAACTAGGCAAGTGTCTCTGGGAAGCTCATAAGCAGGGCATCCTTGCAGTCTGCCTCCTACCCTATAAAGCATTTATTTATTTATTTATTTATTTATTTATTTATTTATTTATTTATTTATTTATTTATTTGAATTTTATTCCATTGTTATACCCAAAAATATAGTGTTTCTGATCATGTGTACAACACTCTTGAGTAGGTTATACTACATCTTGTAAAAACCTGGACACTACACTTCAGATTGGCTTAGCTAGAAAAAGGGACACACAGTCCCTACTAGATATGGATAGTAGTGAGAGATTTATTACTGAAGCAAGAATTTCTTCTGAGTGCTTGCTACTCTTGTTAACTTTTATGCTTTTTGAGAATCTCTTTCCTTTTGTCTACTAATCCTCACAACTCTCAATAGAACACAAAACAACAGCAAAATTGAGAATGTCATCACTCTGTAATAATGTCAAATTATTTTGTTTTGTTTGGGGATTATACAAGACAACGGTATACAGCATCAGAAAACATCCAGATTTCACAACTACTGGACAATGGGTAGTCTACACAGAGTCTAATGGAAACCAGGCATCTACTGTCTTTGATGCAGTTATGATTTGCAGTGGTCTTTTTACAGAAGTTAATCTACCCTTAGATTCTTTTCCTGGTGAGTTTTGAACAAATTTGCCAAATACAAATAAGCTAACGTGGTTGTGGTTCCAGCTATTTTTTAAAAAATGGTCTTGCTGTTTAGTAATGCCAGGTTGATTCAAAAGAAAATAAATAATCCATGATTTGATCATGGGTGAAAAAGTCAAGTGCATTCTTGGGGTGGGGGGGAGGGAACAAAAATGACCTCAAAATAGTACAGGACACATCCTGGTGACCTCTAGGCTTAACAAAGGTGACATGCTGTATGTGGATCTAGATTTGTGTCTAGTCTAGAAACTTCAGTTTATACAAAAATCAAGAGCCAAACTGGTTTGGGGCAAAATGCAAAGAGCCTGTATCACATGGGTGCTCAAATTATTGCACTGGCTGCTTGTTCCTTTCTGGGCAAAATGCTGGTTGTAAGTACTACAAAACTTTGGTCCAGGTTGACTGAGAGAATGTTTCTTTCCATAGCAACTTCCACAGTTGCTGTGGAGAGTAGTGATGAGGTTTACTTACACAGGCTTCATCTGCCATTGACTCAGCATCAAGCCTTCTTGGCTGACACTTCGGTTTTTTGGAATGTTTTTCCTGCAGAGTTCAGGGTACTGATGTTTCCATTAACTTAAAAAAAAGTCCTTAAATCACATTTTGGTTTAGAATTGTTACGTTATTGTCAATTATTAATTTTATTTGCTTAATTTGTTTTCTGGCTTCTAATTGTTATCTAACATCAAGATGATAAACTGCTATGCACCAACTTAAAATAATAATACAGGTAGTCCTCAACTTATAACGGTTCGTGTAGTGACCATTCAAAGCTAAAATTCAAAGCTAAAAGACCCTTCGAGCTAGCGGCTTTTGATATCGGCCGCCTGTCAACCTGCCGGCTCATGATGGCGCCGAACGCTGCTACGCTGTGAAACCCGAGATGTCAGCCCTGCTTCTTCATCTGCTGCTGGCTGAGGCGACTTCGTGCTGCTGTAGGCTGTGGCTACTCCGGGACTCGGGGGTTTTTAAAACAGCTGCTAAGCGCTGCTCTCTGTGGCGCTGAGCCCCCCCCCTCCGAAATAGCGGCTTGTGGATTCTAGCGAGCGGTGCCGAGAACTGTCTGTCGACTTGCTGAGCCTCATCATGGCGCTGAGTGCTGCCACGTCGTGAAGCTCGGGACGTCTGCTTTGTTTTCATCTGCTCGCGGGCTGAGGCAGCTTTGGGGACTGGGGATTGTTGGAACAGCTGCTGGGCGCTGCTTTTCGTGACGCCGAGCCCCCCCCCCCAACCAGCGGCCTGCTGATTCGAACGAGCAGCGCTGAGAATTTCCTGCCGACCTGCCGAGCTCCGTTATGGCGCCGAGCACTATTACAGCGCCGGGAAGCCCGGGACGCTTTGCCTGTCTTCCTTTCTCTGCTTACTCGCCGTGGATACCCTCTGTTGTGGGAGGGGCAGCGGCGATGATCCCACCGGACGGAGATTCTTCTACTACCATCGGCTGGCTGGCACCGTTTTCAGCGGTGCGGAGCCTCCTTCTCCTCCCGGATGGTGGTTGCAGACTGTGGGCCTGGTCATCGGCCTCGGCGGACATGCTAGCGAACTTTTTGATTCAATATAGCTGCTGGGACTACCTCTTTCCTCCGTTGGAGATGGTTTGGACTGGCGGACGGGCATTGACTGACGGCGCTGATTGGCGGTGTGAGGATCAATAAGAGGCTTGGCCTCCTTGTCCTTTACTTTTTTGTTGCCAGGCAGGTGTTATGACTGGCTCCGTACCTGATGGGAATTAAGATCTCCCTATTGATAGTCTAATGTGGACGGGACCGAACCGTGGTGGGAGGACGGTTTTGGACTTGTCAGCGTCCACCTCACTGGTGTGAGAGACCAGTTGGGGTGGGCCTGGCTCAGGATCCCCTTTTTCTCTCTCTGCTCCAGTCAGATGCCTCAGCCGGAGTGAGAGGACGGCTGAGGTTGTCTTCTGGATTTCCATCTCAGGTGAGAGCTGAGATGGCTCTGCAGATTGAGAGATACGTCCACTGGACTTTTTCTTTTTCCATCTATGTACCATCAACGAGCAATCCTCTTGATATATTTGCAACATCGGCCCTGAGAGACTATTCGAGCGCAATATGATTTATCGTTATTCCGAAGCGGACTTGTATGCCCTTAGGGCGGTTCCTGCCTCATGGGCGCGACCTGTCGCCTGTTTCCATACTCCCCTTAATGACGGGTCCAAGCTTTGGGACTCCGAGAGGTGGTTGGGCTTGGACAGGGGCCTCGAGTTAAGACGCGCTAAGAGGCCCCTGATAAGATTCTTAGCCGGTTATTTTAAGAGGTTAGGGAGGGGGAGGGTGGGGAAGGAATCTATAACCGGCACTCAGTCTGGACCTGTTAGAGGTCCCGACGGGACGGGGTCGGGGGAGGTGGCTGCTGGCGCTGGGAATGTGGGGGTGGGGCATCGAATCCCCACGGCGATAGGGTATGGCAGCAGGTGTTTGCGCGGAGGGCCATATCAACATCTGGGATCGCGCCCCCGCTATCTCCGAGCGGTGGCGCGCTCCGACCCTCCGGTTAGCACCCTCCTACCCGGGGATGAGGGTGATCAGGCCCCTGAGCTCAGGTTGGTCTATTTTAACGCTAGATCCGTAGTTAACAAAGCTCCCCTCATCCGTGACCTGATCGAGGAGGAATGTGCGGATCTAGCGTGCATCACGGAAACTTGGTTGGGTTCGGAGGGAGGGGTGCCTCTCACCGAGTTATGCCCGCCAGGTTTCCGGGTGCTGCACCAGCCACGGGCTCAGGGCAGGGGTGGTGGGGTGGCAGTGGTTATTCGGGAGACTTTGTGTCCTCGGGAGGCCACCATTGTCCAGATGGCCGGGAGTGAATCCCTCCTCTTGAGATGTGGTCCTCGGGTTCAGCTGGGCTTGTTGCTCACATACCTGGCGCCCAGCTGTGTGGCAACAGCCCTGCCTGAGCTGCTCGACACCCTCTCAGGGTTGGCGGTGGAGTTCCCCAGGCTTATAGTCCTGGGTGACTTCAACCTGCCATCACTGGGGGGGTCGTCGGAGTTAGCTCGGGAGTTCATGGCTTCCATGACAGCCATGGGCCTGACCCAGGTTATTGAGGGCCCTACTCACGAGGGGGATCATACTCTCGACCTGGTGTTCCTGTCTGGACAATGGTTGGATGATCTGGGAGGGGGTTCTCCGTCCATCACCCCTCTGTCATGGTCAGATCATTACCTCCTGAGGCTGGTTTTCCGTCATGCCATCCCCCGCCGCTGGGCGGCGGAACCGACCAGGTGGTTCCGCCCCAGGCGCCTAATGGACCCGGACCGGTTCCAGAGGGCGCTTGGGCCGATACCTATCACCCTTACCCACAGCCCAGTCGATGCTCTGGTGGAGGCCTGGGAAACGGCTGCCACCAGGGCACTCGACTGTGTTGTACCCATGCGACCTCTGACTCGGCGCAGATCCCGTTGGGCTCCATGGTTCTCTGTGGAGCTCCGGGAGATGAAGCGTCGGAGACGAGGTCTAGAGAGCGGTTGGAGATCCAGCCGATCCGAACCCGACCGATTGCAGTTAAGAACCTTCATAAGGTCTTATCTTGCGGCGATAAGGACGGCGAAGTCTAACTACTTTGCCGCCCTTATCGCGTCCGCAGATAAACGCCCGGCCGCCCTGTTTAGGGTGACTCGCTCCCTCCTTAACCAGGAGGTGAGGGAGGATCCCTTGCAGGGACGAGCCGAGGAGTTTAGTCATCATCTGACGGACAAAATCGCTCGGATCCGGACCGGCTTGGACTCTGACTGGGCAGAGTCTGATGTGGAGGAATCAGGCGGTCTTGAGCACGTTATCTGGACTGAGTTCGACCCTGTTTCCCCTGATGATGTGGACAGGATCATGGGGAGACTGAGCTCCACCACCTGTTTGTTGGATCCGTGCCCCTCCTGGCTAGCTTATGCGGCTCGGGAGGGAACACGAGGCTGGTTCCATGCAGTAATAACTGCTTCTTTGAAGGAGGGTGTCTTCCCTGCCGCCTTGAAGGAGGCGGTGGTGAGACCCCTCCTCAAGAAGCCTGCTTTGGACCCGGCTGTTTTAAACAACTATCGTCCAGTCTCCAACCTTCGCTTCCTGGCGAAGGTTGTTGAGAGTGTGGTGGCGCATCAGCTCCCTCTGTTCCTGGAGGAAGCTGATTATCTGGACCCGTACCAATCGGGCTTCAGGCCTGGACACAGCACGGAGACGGCATTGGTCGCGCTGGTGAATGATCTCTGGAGGGCTAGGGACAGGGGTTGCTCCTCTGTCCTGGTCCTATTAGATCTCTCAGCGGCTTTCGATACCATCGACCATGGTATCCTGCTGCGGCGTCTCAGGGGGCTGGGAGTGGGAGGCACAGTTTTACGGTGGTTCTCCTCCTACCTCCGGGGCCGCTCGCAGTCGGTGTTGACAGGAGGGCAGAGATCCGCCCCGAGGTCTCTCATTTGTGGAGTCCCTCAGGGGTCGGTTCTCTCGCCCCTCCTGTTCAACATCTACATGAAGCCGCTGGGCGAGATCATTCGTGGTTTTGGGGTGGGGTATCACCAGTACGCTGATGATACCCAACTTTTTCTTTCCACCCCGAACCAACCCAGTGATGCCCTCTCCGTGATGTCCCGGTGCCTGGAGGCGGTTCAGGTCTGGATGGGGAGAAACAGGCTTCGTCTCAATCCCGCCAAGACTGAGTGGCTGTGCATATCGGCGTCTCGGGTTAACCAAGTTATTCCACCTCTAACGATGGGGGGTGAGGTGTTACCCCCCGTTGATAGGGCTCGCAACTTGGGCGTCCTCCTGGATTCACGGCTCAATTTTGAAGATCACATAGGAGCCGTGACCAGGGGGGCTTTTGCACAGGTTCGCCTGGTGCGCCAGTTGCGCCCCTATCTGGACCGAGACGCCCTACGCACAGTCACTCATGCGCTTGTGACCTCCCGTCTGGACTACTGCAACGCTCTCTACATGGGGCTGCCCTTGAAGACCACTCGGAGGCTTCAACTGGTGCAGAATGCGGCCGCGCGAGTTGTAATGGGGGTTTCCCGATACTCCCATGTAACACCTCTACTCCGCGAGCTGCATTGGCTTCCGGTTGCCCTCCGGGTGAAATTCAAGGTGCTGGTTATCACCTATAAAGCCCTACATGGCCTGGGTCCGGGTTATTTGAGGGAACACCTGCTGCCGGCATCAAATGCCCTTCGCCCAGTGCGCTCCCACAGGGAGGGTCTGCTCAGGGTTCCGCCGGTGAGAGATTGCCGGCGGGTGACACCCAGGGATAGGGCCTTCTCGGTGGGAGCGCCTGCCCTCTGGAACCAGCTGCCGGTAGAGCTGAGGACTGCTCCTGACCTCCGATCATTCCGCCGGGGCCTGAAGACCTGGCTCTTTGAGCTCTCGGGCCCAGGCTGAGGAGAAAATTTTAACTGGGGTTTTAATCTACAGGGTGAATTTAATGCTTTTTTAATTGGTTTTAACTTTTGTATGTTTCGATTTTAATTCCCTGTAAACCGCCCTGAGTCCTCAGGGAAAGGGCGGTATACAAATGCAAATATTAAATTAAAATTAAATTAAATTAAAACAGCACTGAAAAAAGTGACTTATGATCATTTGTCACAGTTATGACCTTTGCAGCTTCCCCTTAATCACATGAACAAAATTCTGTTGCTTGGCAACTGGTTCATATTTATGACTGTTGCTGTATCCCAAGGTCACATAATAAGCTTTTGTGACAACCAAAGTGAATGTGGAAATCAGATTCACTTAACAACCAGATTATTACCGTATTTTCCGGCGTATAAGACGACTGGGCGTATAAGACGACCCCCTACATTTCCTGTTAAATTATAGGGTTTGGGCTATACTCGCCGTATAAGACTACCCCTCTTCCAACGCACACTAAATAAAAATTAAAAAACATCAGATTTGATTTTAATATGGTAATTTTAATTCAAATGCTTATGACATGCAGGTGCTTAGTAGGAAAACTGTCACTTATAAACATAAGGCTGTTTGTCATCAAACATGTAAACATAAAACAGTGCAAGTGGATTTAATAATAATAATAATAATAATAATAATAATAATAATAATAATAATAATAATAATAATAAGAAGAAGAAGAAGAAGAAGAAGAAGAAGAAGAAGAAGAAGAAGAAGAAGTTGGAGGGGACCTTGGAGGTTATCTAGTCCAACCCCCTGCTAAGGCAGGAAACCCTATAAACCCTGTAAAAAATCACAGACTGCAGCTTCTTCTCCAATTGGTCCCGCTTTCCCTGCGCAGACTTAATGGGAAATCCGCTACAGGTTTTCCAGCCAGCCCTGTCCCTAAATTTTCAGCACCCGGCGTATAAGACGACCCCTGACTTTTGAGAAGATTTTCATGGGTTAAAAAGTAGTCTTATACGCCAGAAAATACAGTAATTTATCAAATGCAGTGATTCACTTAACAACTGTGGTAAGAAAGATCATAAAATGGAGCAAAACACACTTTAATGATGTCTCACTTAACAACATTGTAGTTGTAAGTAAGGGCTATCTGTAGTTTTCCCATTGTCCTCCAAAGGGGATTAGCAGAAGAAACACACCCAACCACTCTAAGATATTTCATAGTGGTATTCACTCTTGGGACTATCCTGGACCATACTAAAATCACCTTTCTAGTCTTGGCATGTATAATTTGAACAATACATAGCCAGTGGGGAAGGATGCAGTGTTATGCGGTCTGGGCAAAAAGCAAATTTATTACATGTTCTTGCCATATGAGAATTGCTACCCTCCCCATATGCTTGCTTATTTTCAATGAGAAGAATGACACTGATTCCAAAAGAGGATTTTTCTCCCATGAAGAACAGCAGGCCTAGAAAGCAGAGATGCAATTACAATGGGAATTACAGTAGGGATAAAGACCTAAAGCCGCCTTATGTCACCTATTGTCTAGCCAATTTCCACTCATGGTAGCGATTTGTGTTTTCAAAATTACACAATTCCTGTCATATCCTTTTTGCATTTCAATTTTTTCATAGATGAAAGATGGATCATTACAATCATTGCCTGAGGCAAAAGAATTAAATGGTACTACAGGCAACAAAACAAGTTATCTGCCTCACAAGATGTCCTCTTACATGGAAAAAAATCAGAAGGAAATCAATCCCATTTACACTTGAATAAATCTGATAATGTCAGAGCTTCAGTGAACTAGGACTATTTAGTCCAGCATAATATTGTTAGTAAACCCAACCAAGCGCTTCTAAAAAAAATTCCTACGTAGAATATCAAGGGAGTCAATATAGGAAAAGACATTTTAAGGTGATGCAGAGAGTTGCACTCACAGATACTTTGAAGCCCCTTTAAGGGGATTAAATCCAAGCTTCTGGGCAGCCATCTTGCATACTATGTAATTCCCTTTCAATTAAAAAATGGAGCCATGGAGCCACCTCTTGCTATGCTACAGTATTTCCCTTAACTCTCTTGGCAGATAGCCTCTGATAAACACAGTAAAGTTTAATAAACAACCTTTGGCACTGTATTGAGTAGCTGGTAATAATGAAAAAAACTGTTTTATTGTCAAGGAGAAATATCTCATGAAGTGTGACATTGTCTTCTCTGTCACTTTACAGGACTGGAAAAATTTAAAGGTCATTACATGCATAGCTGGGAATACAGAGATTCAAAAGGGCTGGAGGGTAAAAAAGTTCTGATCCTGGGTGCTGGGAACACTGGAGGCGATGTCGCTGTGGAAGTGAGCCGCACAGCTGCCAAGGTATCATTTGCTGAATCAATGACTGCTGTGCTCCTACTCTTCAGTAGGAAATAAGTGATCATCTTGGAGTCATCGTCATTATCACACACCATATCAATTTTAAAAGAGCAGAGTCAGAAGCAGTGAAGCATGCTTTTGGCACATTTCTAGGGCAAAGACACGGTCTACCTGGTGCTCTTTCACTCTTCCTTTCATGAGGATTCATATGCTAAGTGCGTGACAGACAAACATTATGTACAACTTTTATTACTACGGTATTTTCTTCTGAGTCACTGACCATGACTGGCATAGCTATTTCAACAAAGCTGGTCTTAGCATATGCATCTGCTCAAAGCTTTCATTCTTACCGTGTTTCCCCAAAAGTAAGGCCTTACCCTGGAAATAAGCCCTAGCTTGATTTTGGGGATGGGTCTAATATAAGCCCTACCCCAAAAATAATCCCTGGTTTGGGGGCAAAGCGCACACCTAAAAATAAAGTAGGGCGAGGGTGGGGGAGTGGAGCTGCCCCACGCACCCGCTTACCATTGCAGCCAGGCCTCCTATGAATTACACCTGCCTCGCTGGCCCACTTCTTCTGCGGCCAAAGGAAATGCCTCTGCAGCTGAGAAGGGAGCGCCAGCCTTCAGAGGCCTTCCGGAAAGGCCTCTGACTGCAAAATACAGGCCGGAACTCCAATCTCAGCTGTAGAATGAAGCTTCTCCTTTGGCCGCAGAAGAAGTGGGCCAGCTGGGCTGGGCTGTCAGTGCTGCTGCTGCAAGGTGAGTGGAAAAGACACCCCTTCCAAAAATAAGACCTGGTGCCTGTTTTGGAGGCTATATAAATAAAAAAGAAAGAAAGAAAGAAAGAGAGAGAGAGAGAGAGAGAGAGAGAGAGACAGAGAGAGAGACAGAGAGAGAGAGAGAGAGAGAGAGAGAGAAAGAAAGAAAGAAAAAGAAAGAAAGAAAGAAAAGAAAGAGAGAGAGAGAAAGAGAAAGAGAGAGAGAGAGAGAGAGAAAGAAAGAAAGAGAAAGAAAGAAAGAAAGAAAGAAAGAAAGAAAGAAAGAAAGAAAGAAAGAAAGAAAGAAAGAAAGAAAGAAAGAAAGAAAGACCGGGACTTATTTTTGGGGAAACATGGTATCTATTTTTATGGTGTTACTTTAGTTGTTTTTTATTTCTTCCAAGTATAGGTCTGAAGGCTTTGTTCAGAAAACTATTTCTGGGCTACAGAATCTTAACAAAAGACCAGGTGGTTGATAGACATCACCGAAATGTTCCTGTTTTAAGGCATCATAAAAATGCAGTCAAATGCTCCTTGAGTACAGGTAGTCCTTGTCTTACAGCCATTCATTTAGTGACCGTTCAAAGTTACAAAAGTGACTTATGACCATTTTTCACCCTTACGACCGTTGCGGCATCCCCATGGTCATGTGATCAAAATTTGGATGCTTAGCAACTGGTTCATACTTATGATGGTTGCAATGTCTGACAAGCAAAATCAATGGAGAAGCCAGATTCACTTAACAACCGTGTTACTAATTTAATAATTGCATCGATTCATTTAACAACTGTGGCAAGAAAAATCATAAAATGGGGCAAAACTCACTTAAGAACTGTCTTGCTTAATAACAGAAGTTTTGGGCTCAATTGTGGTTGTAAGTCGAGAACTACCTGTATTTCAAAATTATTGCCCCTCCTGCATTGCTTTCTAATTCTTTCTTGAAAATATCGCCAAATGTTTTTAACTTGCCATATTCCGTAGCCTCTTATAGGTTATGCATTATTAGGTCATATTATTCTCACATCCTTAGTTGTAAGCCTGATACAGTATTGCTCTCCCATATTATGTGCCTCCGTAGGATATTATAATTTTTTTTGCTTTGGATGTATTAGTAATGTTGTCTATCTTACCAAAGGATTTAATCTCCTTTTTGCCTTTTACTGATAGTATAGATCACTTCCCACTCCTCAGTAGCTGAGAGTCCCTAAGAATGCTCTTTTCTTTTTTGCCTCTTAGGTCTTTCTCAGCACCAGAAATGGAGCCTGGGTATTAAGTCGCATGTCAAAAGCTGGGTGGCCTAATGATATGGTCTTCCAAACTCGATTTCTATACTTCTTTCAAAGATATCTTCCTGTCAGCATTAGGGACAAGTTATTGGCAAATAAATTCAATCAATGGTTTAACCATAAGAATTATGGACTGATCCCCATTAAAAGGTAATCTCTTTTACTATGCATTACATTGCATTTGCCAAAATGGTGAGCTTACAAAAGATGAAGTCTGCTAGTAAGTAAAAACTAATTTGCTATTTTGCAAGACAGAGGTTTGTTGACAAATACGGTAATTTTCTTTTCCCAGTGCATTTTAAACAAACTTCCCTTCCTCAAGGGAAATATATACTGTAAAATCTCTAGCTAGACTATTTGCTGATTCTTGAGCCTTTTTCCAAAGTATTCTGTGAACTATGTTCCTGCAGAATTCTCAAACCCATATTGGGCAATATGTTGCTTATGATGTACACAATTACTTTGAAGAAC